>NW_027116359.1:198876-215875 GCF_000696795.3 Halyomorpha halys | reverse complement strand
AACACTATATATATATTTTTTTTAATATTGTATATTGTTGGCGTGTAGAGAAACTACTCATTGTAGCACTCTAATGGCATTTTACATTAGCTGGTCTCGTGGCCATCTTCTTAAACGCTATATCTAAATAATAATTTTGATCTAGTATCGGTGTGGTCGATTTTCTGGTGTAGGGCGTAATTACTCAATTTAGTGTAAAACCATGGATGCATGATAGCATCGATAACTCCCCGGTATGTAACTCCGAAGAAAAGGAAGATACCATTTACTTCTTGGGAACCTGTCACAAGTATAGTGAAATTATAATAAAATAGTTTAGGCAGCGAACCTACTCTTCAGAAAAATTATTCAGTTTATTTAAGGGCTCTAATTGGAGAGCTCTTACCAACTATGTATGACGGGTTACATAGGAAAGAGCTCCGTGAGTTAACATGTAAGGGATCAATGCTATACAACAGTTTTTTACAAGTTATATTAGTGATATTATTATTTTTTTTTTTAAATAAAAATACCATATTGCTGTTTTTAATTATTGACTTGTTGATTTTTGATAGCATATAGCTTTTTAATGTTTTATTATTTGTGTTTTATTTAAATTGCACACAGGCATCGACAGATATTTTTTCCATTGCCTATGTGTTTTTAATTGTTCAAATAGTTCCATTTTTGTATTTTTTAAATACATAAACACATTTCACTCATTCATTCATATAATTTATCTTTACTATGAATGTAGCATTTAAGAGAGGACTTGGTCAACTTGCCAATTTCTTTTATTATTTAATTTTCGGAAAATGTTGTTTTGATGAAATATAATGCTGTTTGAATGAAAACAAGTTGTTGTATTGAAGGAAGCTGCGTGTATTGTGGTTATTTTTTTGTAGGGCGGTAAATAATATTAAAAAAATGTTTACTCACACTTTTATTTATTATTTTCAATAGTAAAAGTTCGTAATTCTTCGAGAAAAATACTATTTAACCTCTCCAACTCAAAATTTGAGGTTACTCACTTCAGGAAACGTTGAATCCAAAAATCGACCTGAGCCATCTGGTGTTTTTATCTAAAATTGGACTAATTTAAAATAATGATTTTTTTTTAATTGACTAGCGTTTATTTCTTAAGCTATAATAGATACGAAAATAATAACAATAAAAGGAATATTTTAGTAGAAAATTTGGTGATATTCAGTTATTTATTTTTTTGTTTATAACAAATTATTATTTAACTTTCTATCCGTCCTTACCTATATGTAGCTCCTTAACAATATTCTGGATTTTTAGCATAGCTTACCTCCAAATTAGTTTTAAAAAAGCCATGAAGTCAATTTTGACAGTCTCACCTTTTCTGTCTTAAGTCCTCCATTGACTAGTACACTTGGAATTACATACTTGTTGAATCAAAATATTTATATATGTTATAGCTTACGTATGTTATAGCTTATGTATGTTGTGTTGGTGTTCCACTTTCTTCTTTTCTTACACAGAATTTTTGTGAACAGATGCATTTATGAATGAAGTAGTTGGACGACGGAGGGACTGTTGCATTATTAATACCTTACACTTTGTATAAAGAAAAATGGTGAATTATATCGCCTCTGAATTATGATTAATTTTTTTAAAATCGAAAATTAGAATATTATTTAAAATTTACAGAATACTAGAGCCCTGAGACAGTAAGATATCATTTCACTAATTGAGATATATAAATTATTGAAGTGACTGCTGCCTGCTAAGCCGCGGCTTTGCAAGTTGGGATGAATGAAGTAACATAACCGGGAGCTCTCTACAACTTTCCAGACTGGATGCCTTTGACTTAATTGTCCCAACTGACTTCAAAACTCGTAACTGGACTTAATAATCATTATTTGCAACGGCTAATAAAGCAGGTTAGCGACGCTTACGTAGAGTTTTCGAAATATCAGTGAAGGTTTAATTTTATTGTACAAAAATCAAAGGAACAGTTTTGAATAGTCGACGGAAAGGCAATAAATTGAAACTTGAGAAGCACACAGACCTGAAGACATGGTCCATTAAATGTTAAAAGTGCCATTCCCCATAAATTTGGGGTATATGGGTAGTCATCATTATCACGTACATCGCATCGTTGAATAAACAAATGAAATTTCCTCATGAGATTTAAGAGTATTCAGAATTGTTTCAGACAACTGTATGTAAAAAAGGAACCCGGTGTACTGTTGCAAAAAAAAAATTTAAACTGTTTCACAGCTTCGTCAAAAATACTTCTTTAAACAATAATTGAGGAGTTTTCTATGAAAAGTAAATAAAACAACTTTTGTAAAGTTATTATTAAAAAAAAAATTAGTGAGCATCTCATTTAGATGAGTTAAACTTTGATTGTAAAAGTAGATTCATAACAAAAAATTTAACAGAAAAAAGTTTTAGATAAAGAATTTTAATTTGTCAAAAAACATTTTACTCCTGAAAAGTAACAACGATTTCAAATTTAAAAATTTTCTACTGTATATTTGGCGAATAAATACATCTCGTTTAAACAATAAATTATTAAAGGAAAGGTGGTTGGTTTGTTGAGAAAGGAGAAATAAACAAAAATACGTTAGTGTAATATGAAATTACTACCTATTAATAATTTTAATTAGAGCTCCATATGATTAAAATTACCTAAAACACTAGAAACCCTGGATAGAACATCATTTAAAGAAGAGTAAATTTACTTAAATCTGGGCCATAACATAGCTTTTTACCTTCAATAGTTTCCAAGATACAGTTTTTTTTTTAAAGTAACATTTCATAAAAAAATGTACTGAAAAATCAGTAGTTTATAGACGTATAAATGTCTATCACTAGCACTCAAAATAAAGCTAGTTTAATGTGCTATAAAATAGTTTATGACGTTTATCTTTGTAGGAGTAGTAGTTTTTATGATATTTTCTAAAATAAATAGATTTATAGTTGTTCGGACAAAATTCATGCTGATAAGCAAATATCATAAAAACTACTTACTACCCCGAGGAATATAAACGTTATAAACTACTTTATATATAATCTGTACACTTTCTTTATACTTACCACTATAAGCCCTAGCACATTATAAAATTCGAAGAACGCCCACAACAAAAATTCAAGTCAAAAACTCCTTAAAATGTAGGCCACTACAGAAGAAGGAAACATTGCAGGACCAGAATATATATTCATGCTGAAAACCATAAATGAAATTCATAAATAGGGGTTATGAAAAAAACAAAAAAACTTTAGACTAATTATTATTGTTTAAATAAAATACATTTAATCCAATTTTAGTCTCAAAACAATTAATATTTTTTTATTAGTCTGACGTTCCAGCCATCCTCAAGGGCATTCTTAATTATAATTTTAGAACCACATCAATTTTTTTTAAATGTATGCAGGCTATTTTGTCCACGTCATTAATTTCAGACCACAATTACTCTATTTTGTCAATTCTTCATATTAATTAAAACATTTAATCACAGTTAATTTTCACTATTCTAATTTATCACAACCATATTTGTCTATATACTATTATTGTCTATCACAAAAATTGTTGTGATGAATTGATTATGGTTAAAAGTTTTAATTTTCAATTAATATGAAGAATTGACAGAATAGAGTAATTGTGGACTGACATTAATGACCCGGGCAGAATAGCCTGCATAATTTTTTTTAAAATTGATATGATTCTAAAACTGTTCTTGAGGATGGCCGAATTGGCCAAAACGTCGGACTAATAAAGAGATGTAAGTCGTTTGGAGACTAAAATTGGATAAAATTTATTTTATTTAAACAATTATAAACTACTTTATAGTATATTAAAATATCTCTAATTTATTAGCTGAAAGACATCTGTACGTCCAATGGTCCATGAGCTACAGGTTTTTATTAATCAAAAATTTGGTCTGAACAACGAGATATCATAATCTTGAATCTTATCAAATATCATTAAAACTACTACTCATACAAAGATAAACGTTTTGAACTATTTTATAGAACATTAAACTAACTTTAATTTGGACGTTAATAGACGTCTGTACGTCGAATGATTTCTTAGATATAGCGTCCATTTCTAAGACTCTTTATCTTTTAAACTGGCTTATGAAGTTGAGCCCTGATGGATCGTAACTGTCTCAGCACGTGAAGACACTAACTACTCAACATGCTTTACCGTTGCATAAGGATGCCGCTGTTGAACTTTCGTCAACAGATGAATATTCATTCAGTGAAGTCCCTTTAAATCAGCAAAACGTTGCAGACATCCATATGAGGAAATAATCTACACTATACCCACCATAACTGATAACAGATTCTCATGTGTCTGAAACAACTTTTTGCTGTTGAAAGTCATGGTTTTGTTTATCATCACTATTTTATGATCAATATAAAAAAAAGTTTAAAATATACATAAATATATAAAAGTAACGAAAGGCGTGGCTAAACATGATTTATAATATTTCAAAATCTAATAATATGAACAAAACAAATTTAAAAAAATAAAAATAAGATGTATAGTTGAAGGTATAAATAAATAACAGGCACTAAAATGCATTAGACAATTAATGAAAACGGGATTAATAGCAAATAAAGAAGTAGATAAAAAAGAAATATAAAAATACTAAGACGGAAAATAAGGGAAAAGAGAATAAAGTAAAGTTCAAGGGAAATAATGAACAAAATAGGATAACAACCTTACTGAATGGAAGTAAATACATAAATAACCTGAAGGCGGATGCGAGATCAACAGGTTAGAGAAGTGGGGGAAATTGCGGTTAACGGTTAAGTTACATTTGAAAGGAAAATAATTAAAAATAATGTTAAAGTAAAGGTAATATTGGGAAATCTAATAAATATTAAATATAGGTAAACATAAAATGATAATATAGATAATTATCATTTATATAAAGATAAATTATATTAAAAACATGGGGGGTGACGGCAGCAACGAGCATGTCTACCGACCAAAAAGTTGTCAGTTCGAGATCCGGTCCCAACATGGCTTTTTAGCATAAGACTATACGAAACTCACTCACAACCTTCCCCCGGGCATTTTAGCAGTTAGCCAATGGATGCCACTTACAAAAAATAGGCGTGGGAGTGACGAACCCTCCCTATGCAACAAAAACACATCAGGAAACGCGCGATGTATTTCCGCGTATAGAGTATTGTATAGAGGCTTTGGACCTCTACGGTCTGTCGCGCCAATAATAATAAATGTCAATAAATTACAGAAATGAAATAAAATTAAAGGGATTATTTCTTATTAATAATACCCACCATAGCTATTAACAGTTTTTCATTTGTCTGAAACACTTTTTTGCTCTTCAAAATCATTTTGACTACTGTATAATGGTTTTGTTTATTATCACCGTTTTATTACAAATACAAAAAGAAGTTTAAATTTTTTTTGATTTTATAAAATATAAAAAAAAAAAAAATGATAAAAACTACTATTAAAGTAATGAATTATCATTACTTTAATAGTAGTTTAACATAAAATGATAATATACATAATAAGGAGGGAAATTATATAAAAAATATATGTGAATAAAATACAAAAATTAAAGGAAGTGCATCTGAATAATAGCAGAAAATTCAATAATCCAAATTTACTCTCAACATTTATTTTATTTTAACATCTAACGTTTCGGCCCTTAAACCATTTTCAAGGAGACAACCTTGAACAATCATTTAATTGCCACAACCCATTAAAGTGGTTTTTTTTCTAGGCAAATTGCCCAAGTCGTATGTAAACCAAACAGTCCCAATACAAAACTCTCCTTCAAAAGTTTATCGTTTTAGTAAGTTAAAGTTTTTTTTTTTGTTTAAAATATAAGTTTATGATATTATCAATATAAACCTCACAATCTATATATTAAAGAAGTATATTTAATTTTACCTAGATTTACTTTTTTTTCATGTTATCTATTCTCTTACTTAGTTATATTATTTCAGTTGTTTGTATCTTGTCAGCCAACGTTGGCTCGCAATAAATTGTTTAATTATTGTTTGAATTATTTTTACCGCACCCGGAACATCTTTTAATATATTACACACAGTCAATTGACGAACTTCCATTTTTTTTTTACAATTAATAATTGTTAACATTATAATTTTAGTACTATCGGAAATAAAAGTTCGTCACAACATGTTTTGTTAAAGCTGAACACTTAATTTTCCTTCTTTCAACAGGGAAAATAACATTTTTACTAAAAACCTCTTCCTATGTTAGAAGAGCAAAACTCGAACTTATTTGAAAATGTCCTAGGGTACATTGATTGACGAAAAATTCCCATTTCATCGCTTTAAGCTGAAACAGTAAAATTATTTTACAAATATATTTTCAGAAAAAAAACGACCAGTTTTCCCAATTTCCCGAAGGTTGAGTTTAGTGGAAAAACTCAGTGATTCAAATAGAACTTTTCTTTCTTGCATCATTGGTAAATCGGTAAAAAGTGATTCGTTTAAGGAAACGTATCCCATATTTACGTTGAAATAAAGGTTCATAATTGTTTTAGAAAAATTAGTTAGAAAACGGAAAAATTGTCTCCATGGTTAATGAAATCCTTGTTAAAGTGTTCATGAATTGATATATTAAAAAAAAATACAGATATCGTGCCTAGCAACTATTTTGTGCCAAACTTTTATATGCTAACTATATTAAAATACTCAAATATAGTTATTTATTTATATATTTACTATAGGAATTACTATTACGGAGCTTGTAGTTATAGTGTAGTTTCTGATTGTTTCAACCATGGGTTTCATTGTTTATGGTCAAATTAAAAAAGTTCTCGGTTTAAGTGTACAAGTATACGAATTTTTGGAAAAGATGAATCGTTTAACATGACGGTTATTATTGAGTATTTATGTATATAATTTAATTTCGTTTATGTATAAAAATTCTTTAATTTGTAATATATGTGCATCAGATCAAATATGCATGCCTAATCCGTTAACTAAATTTTATAATCGTATAGCAATTATTATTATAAACGAGAATGGTCGGAGTCTTAAAAATAATAAATAAATAAAACATAAAAAAAAAATCGGACACATTTTCACATCACATCTATGATAAAAGCATATTGTCGTCCATCTTAAATTTATGTTATTTTACAGGATTATAAACGAATGAAAAAATATGTTAGTCTCTGTTCAACCTTCCAAGATAAAGGCAACTTTCAGAAAGGAAATAAATTAAAACGTGGGTTTTATTTACCGTCTAAGATTGGAAATTCATTCGGATGTAAAAGTTTCATCAATACTAAAGGAAGGACCAATGCGAAAAAAATTTGAGAGAGATATTTATTTTTTAAGTCGACATCGGATTATACCATCTCATTAGTTTCTTTGATGTGATGTTTAAAATAAAATGCGATATTTAAATTTTAAAAAAACTAAGATAGAAAGTTATATTAATCTACCTTCCTTTACTAGGAGCAATGTCGCAAAGATAAATTGGAATTTATTCGACACTTCTTCATCTCTATAGAGCGTGGTGACCCATAAATTATCATGAATAGTGAGTGGGTCATCATGATATATATATTTTTTAAGACCCCCTTCTTGGTCATTTCTGACATAAAGTGGTTATCTAGAGGGTCACAACCCTATTTCAACAAATTTTTCATTTCGTAGAACCGCTACAGAAATAAAAGTCGACCCTACAGGCCGGATTCGAATCGGTGCCACTGCAATTTGGAGGTTGCAAAGACCTCTCTCAGCTACAGACGTCCCTTGCGTGAGTCCTAATCATACATGTTTTGCATTTCTGTACAAACGAAAAATAAGAGCCTTAGTCATTGTAAAATAATATGTAACATAAATAATTTCTAAACAATTTATTTTTCGTTTAATTATGTATGTTATGTTTTATTACACTGAAATATTCAACTTTAATAAATTAAAAATGGTCCCATTATTTTTAGAGTATTAACTAAAAATCATTTTTACATTTACCCATATGTATATTTTATTGTATGGTTGAACGTTAATAATAATATCATATCCGTTTGATTATTTATGTTTTTTTAATCCCTGCTTAATGAATAAGGTTATAGTGATGTATTAATTATAAACATATTTCATTCAATAATAAATTATTGAAGTATATTGTACCTTTTCATTTATTATTTCTAGTTTAATTATATTAGATTTTTATCATTTTTTTCTTTTTATTTATTATCAGAAGTTAGTACTTATGTTTTATGATATAACGTATGGTTTTATTCTATTTATCTAATCTTATTTTATGTATTCTGTTAATAATTGTTGTTCATTTTTATCTTTTCAAACTCATTATATTTTATGATGTTTTATAATTTCATTTTTATTTTTTATTTTACTCAAAGGCTCTAAAGCCTAATTTTGACGCCTGAATATTATTCTAAAGGGATCAATCTCAGAATAAATAAAGAATATTTTTATTATTATTATTATATTGACCTTTTCTATATAGTATTTGGTGACAACTGGGTCAATAGCATCTTCCCAATTTATCTAATTTGAATAAACCTCATTACTCATCTTTACCAGGGGGGTGGTGTACCCCAGACTCCTAAAAGGTGGAGTACTAGCCACGCCCCCTGAACTCTGATTTAGATTGAAGCTAATAGAAATGTCCGCCATTGTAACCTAAACTATAACAGAACGCAGCCGGTGATTGGGTCCTACTCCTCTGCCACGCCCATAATAAGAGTGCAACATAACGCACACCTATTTGTCTTCCTGGCAAATAGCATGGCTGCCATTGTAGTTTCTCCTAGATCTTTACATCTATACTTGGAGGAAGGAGTACATTGGAAGGGGTACGCTTCCAGGCCGAGTGGCACCTGGGACCTGCTTCACAATGAAAGCAAATAGTATTAGTCAATAAATACAAGTACACAATCTATGAAGTACAAACACAAATATATTTTGTTTAATGATAGGGACAACTATCAGTGGAATTACATGAGTTTAAAAGTAAAAAATTATCAGGCAGAATTGTATAATTCGGTGAAATTGTACCCAATACAAACTACAAGGTTAATAGTATTAGTTTGTACTTTATTATGAAATAGGGCCCAGAAGGTTTATTCGTTTATTCCTTTCGTAGGAGTGGCATCCGATGCGCCATATTTGATAGTGGAGTGTTGGTATTTTAAAAAACAGTTGAATTACTAAGAGTACTCATATTCGGTTGTTGATAATATATATTTTTTATTACTATTAATTCTCAATAGTTTTTTTTGTTCTAAATGTTAAATATTCTAAAAAAATAAATTTAACTGCTTTGATTTTTTTTTTTTTTAAATAAAAACCTTTCTCCAGTATATCAGAACAATTATTAACTTGTATCAAAGTTAAAATTTTAATGTTTTCCTCGAAGAACTTAATTTTTATTAACTGTTCATAGAAATTGACCAAGTTAATTACTTTTTGCATTCAAAGTTTAAAAATTGTTATATATTGCGTTTTTTAAAATTTATTTTCTGCTTCAATGTACTTTTATTAAAGTATATGTACGTTTATTTAATGGTCGATCATTTTGAGGGTCAGCCCGAAACTTCGGAAGGAACATTTATTTAATGCAAAAATACAAAAAAAAAAAAAAAAATTATATCATGATAAATAATGATCTTTCGAATGTTTAAATCGGATTCCTTCTAGCCACATAATACTTGAGAGATTTTTTGCGCTTTGTAGTATATTGTAAAAACGTTGTAAGTAGTTTGAAAAATATAAAATTTCTCTTGAACGAAGGCACTTATTATTTTCTCCTAAAGTTCCAGAGCTAATTCCTGATCCTCCTAAGAGCTGAGATAATCGTTACATTATAATTGTATTTCCAACGTTTGTATTGTTTTATCTGAAATGAGCAAGGATTTCGCCGCTCGGATGAACTGACTTCACTCCACAAACACTTTATACGCCTACTTCCAACAGATCTTTGCATAAACAGGATGCTTCAAAGCACTCCCTAATCTACCACCATCTGTAATCAAACATACCAACTTCCAGCGAAATATCCCATCTCGGAGCTTCTCTCGGTTTGTAAACTGAAGAGCAATATTGTTGTTGCTTAAACTTACAAATTAAAGTGGGAATCAGACTTCTAAAATATTCCTAGCAAATAATACTGCTATAATTTGCAAGTGAAATAAATGATGAAATTTAAAAGCATAATTTCAGGGAGTCAATTAAGTGCCGACCTCAAGAGAATATAATAAATATCTCTTCGTTCATCGAAAAAATTTTTATTATATAAAATTGGACTTATGGAGATAAGTGGTATTTATGTTTTATATACATATTAAGCAATAAAATACTGTTTTTTTCTACATTCTGCTAAACATCGTCAATTATTAAGTCAAATTAGAAATATGTTAAATAAAAAACGAGTAACACTTTATCGTCAGTGATTAATAATTTTAAAAAATCTATTAGTAAGTACGACATATAGCTCAGTCAAATAAGACAAAAAGAAAAAAAAATCTAAAATCCAAACATCATAATAAAAAACAAAGAAGTGACCTCTCCAATATTGTCCACCAAAGTATTACGTAAGCAAAAGTCCCACGGATGAAACTAACTTCTAGTGGTCAAAATTATATATCCAGAAACAAATATTTTATGAAATAATAATTTCACAAGTATTTTTATGTTTATTTCTCTTTCTATATGGATCTTACATCGCTTTCTTCATTAATTTCCCACCCTCCTCCCCCTCTCCTCTCTTCCCTCTGAAGCTCTTTTGCTTCTACTGGGATTAAAACCTGAAATCGGCTTAAATAATGGAAAATTAAAAGAATCATGGAAAACTCTCCTGGATGTTGGTAAATCTTCAACAGTTAGGTAATGACTCGTTTAGAGGAATTCAGACAAGTATGAAATAAAATAAAGGAGAAGGTGATTTTAGTGAAAAAAATAAGGAAAATCATTTTTGATTATGGAATATTATTCTCAATACTTACAGTAAACAGACTAAGTATAAATATTCTTATTAACTGACAATCTTATGTCGGAGAGGCTTCCAAGACCAAGAGTTATGGCATAAATACTAATACCACCTTTATTCCATATCAATTTTTAAAATATTATTTATGAAATCTAGTAGGCATTCTTAAGGTGGATATTTAGAAAATAAATTTTTAAAAATTCTTAGACGTCTTACTATAACAAGAACCAGAAAATCCATATAAAACCACAAAAATAGTTTTTTGCTTTATGATAGATTGCATTTATATGGACTTATAAGCATTTAGCATAAAATATTAAAACGTTACTAAGCAAAAAGTAAATATTTGGATCGCTGAGTCTGCAAGCATGAAAGGATGTCCAGCCAGATCAAGCAGCCAACTGAGCGGGATAACTCGTTGGGTTAGTTCACTGACCACATCGTTCCCACTCCCTAAATATCGTTTGATGTTTGCTAACGACCGTACTAACTCATTTCATCTCAGAATATCCAGTTCCAAAAGTTGTCCTTAACAACAAGGTATTGAAAAATGAACTGAACCATGGCAGTTAACAATAAAATGAATTCATTAGTTTATTTTAATTATTCCATTTATTATTTTTCTCTAGCTCTGCCCCAAATGGGAACGATATGAGGTCTTTGAAGATTGTAGGTGTAACCATTATTTATGTAAGAAAACATAAGAATGGATTCGAGAGGACCAAATACTGGTTGCGCTCTAGGAGAAAGTGCTCTTAGATTATCTTTTCAATCACCTCAAGGAAAGAAGGAAAGAAATGTGAAGGACAACTAATGTCGAATTCAATAATCAATCAGATATTGATGCCAAAGAATATCAGAATTGATATCAAAGAAATGTACTCCATAAGAAATTATTTTCTTATGGTTTCAATCCATATTGAATAGCTCACTGGGTTGTATGATACGCTGAAAAAGAGATGGAATTTCGAAATTTTACATAATCTAAATTTACTTAACAAAAACACCCTACATTGCAGTGACTCAACATTATCGACACCAGAATTCATTATCGAATTTTCACAGCCGCTAGTTCCAGATTCGAGAGGATCAGAATGCCATGTTTTTGGCACCGGTTCTCACCAAAAATATTTTTTTTTTTGCTACTCCCTTCCTGGTAATTTCTTAGATACGAGGAGTGGAAAGGATATAACATGAGATTAATAAAGTGACGCCTTAACTCTCTCACATGCAGTGGCCTTTCACTCCAACAATCCATCTCATCTTTAGCCTTTCCACATTTCGTTTCTCACCAGAGCCTATACTGATTTATTTCTCCTCCATCCGAACAACGTCGACGGCCCATCGGCGTCTTGCTATCCGGGTTTACTTCACCATATCCAGCTCCTTACATAGGTTGCCCAGTTCGGGTTGTCTTATTTCCCTTAGCTTATTTTCCGTGACCTTGTTTTTATTTTTGTTTTTTTCCTACCTTCTAGTTTATTTATTAAAACATTTACAATTATATGTATAACTAATGAACTAAGAAACTATACATAACACTATATACAATTTATCTTGCTTTGCCTCACGGCATTATAAAATGTAATCTACTTGGACCACTGTAGGTGGTTTTTATATTAATTGGCTTAATAGCCAGGGGCTAACAAGGAATGGGGAGGGACCATTCCGGTTGGGGGTATTGAGGTGTGGGTGACTTCAGGCTGCAGAGCCAGAAGTCCTTCCCTCGGCGAGGACGTCGACCAAGGGGACCGTGCTTTGCTACCTCCCAGGGGTTGGGATAGAGGCGATTTCTCGGAATAGGGGATTGGCACAGGATTTCAGCACATCAAAGAATTTGATATGCCTACGGCCTATGAATTCCGGCACAGAATGGAGTTGGAGCTCCTCTCTGATTACACTATTCCTGGCCCTTTGCAGTGTGGTTCCTCTGGCTATTCGCCGAAGGAGGGAATTCTGGAAGCTCTGCAGTTTGGTTAACGTGGTCTGGTAGAGGTGGTGCATGAGTGGTGCGCCATAGAGTAGAGTCGGACGTATGATGGCCTTGTAGATCTTCAGCTTGAGGCAGAGCGAGATTTGCTGTGAGGTGAGCAGGTGAAGTCTATACGAATTCTGTCGGGCTAGATTAAGCCGCTCCCTGACGTGACTAGAGAAGGTGAGATGCCTGTCGAGAGTCACGCCGAGGTAGAGGATGCTGTTAGAGTTTCCGACCCTCACCATCCACAACGAATTGCTGGGGTAGCCTGCTTTTCTTACCCTTCTGGAAGAACATGACAATGCCATCCGTCTTCGACGGATTAACCTTGATGCCGCCCTTCTTCAGAGCGGCTACAATGGTGGCAGAAGCTGTCTGTGCATAGTGTAGGGCCAGTTCAGCTCTCATGCTGGAAGCATAGACACCAATGTCGTCGGCATAGGCTGCTACCACTGCATGTCGGTGATCGATGGCGACTACTGGCGCCGTGAAGACAACATAGTGGTCCAAGCACTGAGCCCTGAGGTACTCCGCAGGTGGTGGGGACTGGAGGCGACAAGTCTTCACCAACTCTTACGACGAATGATCGTCCACTCAAGTAGTTTCTGACCAATCGGCATAGGGCGGCGGGATACCTGAACTCCTGTCGGCGGAGCAGCAGCGGGTGAGACACACTCTCAAACGCCCGGCTGCAGTCCAGTGAGATGAAGGCAGTCGCATAATTGTTCTTCATCCGCTCTATAGTGTGGGCTAGCAGTTTCACCATATGATGTTCACAGGCGACACCTCGTTGGAAACCAGTCTGTTCGGGAGGTATTATATCGGCTTCTCTGCAGTGTTCCATGAGATGGTGATGTAGGAGCCGCTCGAAGACCTTGCTCATGTGCGAGAGGAGGCTGATCGGACGATAATGCTCAGGCGATTCACCTTTCTTCCCAGGCACACGAAGGTCCTGACCAACTTCCAGAACTGTCTGTGGTCTTCGTGTGTTCGTAGTGGCACCACGATCGTTGAAGTTGAGGATGCTATATGCGTTCATATTTGAGATTCCTTCCCTCTCATTTCTTGAAGTATATTCGTCATGAACACTTGCATATCGCTCATGTTCTTTGAGAAGAGGTTGGAGAACATTGCGTTCATTTGCGCCATCATTTGCATCACCAACTGTGACTGGTCAGAGACCAACAATTGGTGGAGTGGTTCGGAATCCTCCACCTGTTCCGGAATTGAGCCTCCATCGGTTTGTGGTGTGGTAGTGGGGCGCAGTATGTCTGAGTAGGGTTCATCCCCCCTCACTATCCTGGTGGCCCTCCTTTGAGTTGAGGTAAGCCTGTTGTTGCCTAAGGGAGTCTTCTTCTGTTCAGATAACTTATTTTTCAGTTCTTCAGCCTCTTTCAGCAAGGTTACTCTAGTTTCACATTGTCTGAACGAAGCTACGTGGTCTTGAGAACAGTTGGGACATTTAGGTGGACTGGTCCGAGGACAAACGCTGATGTGGTGGTCTTTTCCGCAACGGACGCATCGCAGCTCATATCCGCAGTAGTTCTTTGTGTGGCCGTATCGCTGGCATCTGAAGCACTGCGGTGGGCCACCCTCTTTTTTAGGAATGTATTTAGAAACTGTGAATATACATTTGTTGATGTGGCGAACTTTCTTCACATCTTCAATGGTTACCGTTGACGGTACTGTGATAACAATAGGAGAGAGGGGGGGGGGGGTCTTTTTGCCCTCTGCATCTGTACGGAGAAGTCTTCGGACGTCCCTGGCACCCAATGGCCTGAATGCTTCTCCCACATCTTGTATGGGTATTTCGACGTCTAGATTTTTAATAACATATCGCGCTTCAACGGTGCGTTTCCCTGATCTTTCTGCGTAAGTATGATGTTTAATATCAAGGGTTTTTAGGCCCGTTACTACACGTTGTCTATCATTGAGTGTATGGGTGTATATGTGAACACCTCCTATTGTGGACTTCAACAAGTAGTCACTTATTTTTAATTTATCTAAAAAGGTACGAGTTTCCTTTAATGTGTGGTCGGGAGCTAGTACGATAGGTGGAACAGGCCCCGGTTGGGTAGTGGGTTTACTTGTTGATTGGTCCTCAGTTGGTAGGTCTGATAGGACCCAAAAGTGGTTACTGAGTTTAATGTTTGCTACATTATGTTCACTGTTTACATTGTTTGTTATAGCATTTTTCGGTTTAATCACTGTAACTGTTTTTACTGGTTTAACTTCCGTTGCCAATTTCGGTTTACGTGTCTGTTTACCACCCGGTCTGTTATTAATCACTAACGGTGACTGGGCTTTAACGGCCGCAGTCATGGCACTAAACGTCACTTATACCACTGAGATGCTGGAAGCAAATTGTCACTACTAACTAAAACTTAATAAAACTGACTTTTACGTTGTTTTCTCAAGGAAACAGAATATCAATCAAAATCTGAAGGCACCAATTCTCATGGAGCTCCTGTGATCTCAAGCCTCTATGACGTGACTAGTTGCTCCTATGTACTTCAGGATATACGGCCTTATTATACCCAGTAGATCAGTAAACCAACTGATCCCAAATACTTTGTAGCAATACCGCTATCTGCTAGACTAAACAGTAACTATTACAGTCGCCAAAACCGTTAAGTTCCATTCTACATTACGAACCTAGCTGCAGGAACGTAAATTACTATAGTTATCACATTTACATATATCGTGTATTGATATATGTATTGTTTCTTGTACATAATTCAACTTGACTTGTATATAACCTATTATTACATTATTATATTTATAAATTTACTATTTGAATCAATTTACTATTACAATATAATATTCAGTTCCACCAAAAGCTAACATCTTACACCTAGGGTCTCTCAATGGTGTTTAATAGAATCATGAACCAAAGTGCTTATTTCACCTTCAGGGATTTTTCCTCCTTAAGGCGGAAAAACCCCGTCAAATGCAACAATACCTATGACACCTTACGACAACTAGAGGAGCAAAGACAACAGCAGTCTTCCCAGCAGCCGCCCACGGCGAGGCGCCCACCTCCCATCATCATCTCACCGGCCATAGCCCAAGAGTCTGTGAAAGAACTACTAGCCAGCATTAGAGTCCGACAGTTCGAGATCAACAACTCGAGCAAAGAAACTAGGGTCTACCTCGCAAATCACGAAGATCATCAGAAGGCGCGTGACCTACTGAAGACTGAATCCGTGCAATTTCACACCTTCGCACCGAGAGGAACTAAACGGTCGAAGAAGTGGGTCCTTTATGGCTTCGACGTGAACTGCGACCTTGAAGATGTCACCAGTGATATCTATGAAAGACTCCCCGGCTTCAAACTCCTACACCGCCTCACCAGGACACAACTCGACGGGCGAAAAACACCAACAGGTCTACTGAAGCTCGTGACTGAGCATTCTGTTATAATTACGGACATCAGAAAACTGGGTGCCATAAACCACTGCCGGTTCAGAGTGTCCCCGTTTAAAGAAGACGGCTGCCCAGTTCAGTGCAAAAACTGTCTGCAGTACGGCCACACCATGCGGTATTGTGATCGCAGAACCATATGCCCGAGATGCAGTGAAAACCACGAGCTGGCTCAGTGTATACTGACCGGCCCACCAAAGTGCACCATCTGCAATGTAGCAGGCCACATGGCGACTGCAAAGGATTGCCCATCGAGGGTGGATCTAATAAAGAAGAGGAGGGACAAGAGAGAAGAAGCCCAGGCGCCACCACCACCGCAACAGAGACGACAACCCAGCCGGAGAGTCCAGGGCAACCTTGCTTACTCCGAGCTGATGGGAGGATCTCCCGCTCTGCAGCCTCAACAGCCACTACCACAGCCTGCCCCGGTGACCAGTGCCCCTAGTCAGCCTGTCATGGAACAACTATTTGCCCGCATGGACCAAATGATGAACATGGTCACGATGCTAATGGACATGATGGGCAAGATCCTAGCTCGCCAACATGACTGATCATCTGGTCATCAACTATAATGTTAGAGGCCTCTCACCGAAGCAGGCTGAAATAGAACTTCTTCTGCAGCAACATAGACCTTCAGTGGTAGCGCTCACCGACACCATGCTCTCAACCTC
>NW_027116359.1:191815-195988 GCF_000696795.3 Halyomorpha halys | reverse complement strand
AAAAAAAAAAAAAAAAAAAAAAAAAAAAAAAATTCCTCCTTAAGAGAGGCAACAAGTAATAATATACAGAGTGGATCAGTACTTTCTAGTGCTATTTTTTGAATTATATATTGGACTTTTATCTCATTCTACCTTCTCGGGATCTCTCCTCCTTCCTATCTTGTTTTCCTTTTGGTAGGACCAATAGCTAGTTCATGTAGGACTTATCATCCCCTTCACAACTTAAAGGCTGGTTACCTATGGAGAGAAGTTTTCATTCTGTGATGATTTACGGTGAGTTACCTAAAACTCATCATGTCAATTCATCTCCTTGCAAGCTAACTAACCAGTTTGAGCACATTGTTGAGGGCTACTGGTGTAGAGTGCCTCAGATCTTAAACTGGAGTAAGAATTAATTAATTACACACAACCACCTCAACAACTTGAATCTTTCAACATTTAAATTTTATGTAGTAGTATCTATTAACTTAATGGTTGGCCAATCTGAAAGTTGTCTGCTGATATATACTTAGTCTTATCTTCGTTAATGTCAAGACCCGATTTCATTCCAGCAAACTCTAGCAAGACAATGATTCCGTTAAGTAACTAATAAATAAAATTATGGTAATGATATTCTGGAACCTCCTCAGTGGAGGTATATAATCTGTTATATAAGTTCAAAGATTTCATGTCCTATGAGATGGCATCATTTAAGCCATTTATTTTAATAGATTTTTTTTTTGTATTAGAAAATTTGGAAAATAATTCAAATTTTACCTGTATCTTATTACTATCTTATAATATAATAGACTAGGTTTCTAATTGACTTCACAGGTTCAAAAATCGAGAAGAAATTATGAACTAAGTTTTAATTTGTGGAATAAACTCAGCTGAAAATTCATATTTTGAATTAGCAAAAATAGGAGGTAGGAGGTAGGGGGAGGAAATATTTCCCCTAAAAAGTGTTTAACCTTAAATAGAAAATAAAACCACCCTTTTATACTATAGTGGAATCTGCTCTATCGTTAGGGCAGAAAAAACAAATTTTTTTTTTACAAAATTGTAAGAACTATATATACATGTATGTAACAAAAGATACTTTATCAAAAAAAAAATTACTAGAAATACTAGCAAGTAATACTTAAGTCATAAAACATTTTTTAAAAAATGGTTTGTCAGGAAATACCTTCTTAATTTGTTCTATGGTTAAAAAATTGATTATGAATTAAAAAATGTCCCTATAATACATTCATAAGAAGATTTGGCATACATTGATTGTTAAAATTATTTTTCATCATATTATAAAAATAATTCTTTTAACTTTTTAATAAACTAATTAAACAACTACCATCATCAAATATAATCAGCACTTCTCTTTCAATGTACTGTTTTATTTATTAATTATTAGAATTATTACAGGTAAATTTATTAATATTTAGACGAGCTATGAAAAAGAATTTAATGACAAACCAGAAACGTGTACTATTAATGTGATTAAAACTTATGGTGCTTGAAATATTATTGCTTTCATATAGTTAAAATGGTCAAAACTATTTTCGTTCAAAATGAGAAGATTAAATGACATTTCCATACAAAATACATCTTCGCACGTCTTAGCAGACAGTTCAATAAGAGAAATAGCAAGATTGTAATCGATTATCAAGAGTGCTAAAATTAATATAATCCCTCATTTCAGCAAAAAGGCCAATTTCTAAAATATATAAAGGTGGTTTAATAATAAATTTTATTTTATAAATAATTTAATAAATTTAAGCAGCCTAAAATCGAGAAAATCTAAAAAGTTAAACTTTCTTACCTTATTTCTAGTTTACTGGAAATCGAAGTAGAACTCTAACCTCAGTCCCAAATGGCTCATACTTGTTTTCAGTATCAATTTCACTAATAACTCACCAATATGATCTAGAAGATAAGCATGTAGAGTATGTCCCTAAGGATTGATAGTTATTTGTATAGTTGGTTTTTGTTTTTTAATTTATTTATTTTTATTTTATTTTATTTATGAGGATATGGTATAAGGATAAGGTGCAGTCAATAAAGATACACAAATATGTAAAACTTATTTATTTGAGCCGACGTTTGAAATTACTTAGTTAAAGTATTAAATTTTCTTCTGCACCTTTCAATATGTTTAATTCTTTACTTAAATTAGCCCTGTTTGATTTTTAATATTTTTTTTTTATCACTTGTTTTGTACAATATTATATTTTATCTTTTATTAGTATAAACTACTATCTACATAATTTATTCTGGTATATATTTCAAAGTTTGTTTGTTATTTTTTTCTTTTTTTCTCTGTATTAAGATTATTATCTCACTTTGTTTTTCAACCCTGATGTAGGCCTGTAATTCAGGTCGAAACGTCAGCACAAATAAATAAGTTTTACTCATTTGTGTATAATTACTGATCACACCCCTCACGATCTTCTTCTCATATCAAACTACGGTCAACTATAAAAACCTCATTTTTTTTATTTAATATCCTTTTTATTTTCAATTTCTTCTTTATTTTTTTTACTTTTCAATATATACATATATATTTCACATACTTAAAATATATTTGGAAATATGATGAGGGAGACTACTGCTATTATTAATAATATAGAAATATTTCTAAATGAATAAAGAATAATTTTAATGCAATAATGAGCAGGATGAAAAGTGAAAGATATCAAATATTAAATTTATATTAAGTGTATTTCATGCTTGCCCATGTGTACTTTTTGTGATTATAATTTTTTTTTGTCTCTTCTTCCATTGAAGACTTATACAGCCACAGAATGGGAATGACAAAATTCATTTTTTAGGGCCCCTGTAATAATTAAATATTAACTGACCCTGGTGTAAATCAAACCCATAACCTTTGAAACCAGGCACTCTGGGACCCTCGCCTCAATATCCTTGGTCTTCTTTTAGGTAATATTGTAATTAATAATATATATATACACTAAATGGTATTGGCAACTTGCCAAAAAATACCATTTATATAAGTCATGTAAGTACCTAATTCATATCAGTGCCTGCATAACCTTTCTATATATTATCGAACCACCTTGTATCATTTGTTTCATTTCTTAAACATATATCATTAATTTTTTTTTTTTCCTTAACTCCAATTTAAAATAATAAAAATGAGAGATTAAAAACAATTTTTCAACCTTAAAAATTTAACTAGCTTAAGCTGTTTTCAGAATATATTATACATACAAACAAGTCTTTCAGGAATAAAAAAACTTTTAAACATTGTAATTTTTACAAATCATTTCTTTAGAAGTCATTTTCAAGTTAGATAAACAAATAAAAATGATTTGAGTGAAAATAAGTTTTAGCTACAGTAATTATTGAAATTAGGCATTTTATTTGTTATTAAATGTAATAATTCAGAATATTAATGTTGAATGGATGTCAAGGCTACAGCTTGCATGGAAATAACATTAGTTTTGAACTGAAAGCTTAGAAAGGGAAGGTCATGTAGGGAAACAGGCAAATGAAGACATAAGATAATGAAAAAAAAAACACAATCCTTCTTTATATCTTTCATTGTAATAACTTACTTGTATACATATTTACATTTCCTTACAATAATTTCATTAAGTTAACTATAAGTATTTTAACTTAAAGCTATATGAAACAACTATGATGGAATTTTGGTGAAGTATGATGATAATCCTTGTCCAAATATATTTTCTCCTGTTTTGTTGAAAGTGAATGTTTAATAATAATAAATATTATATTAAATAATAAATCTTAGGATAGTATTTATTTAAATATTTATGTAAAGAATAATTGTTTTTGCCAGCTGACTATAAGACAAAATCAGATATAAATTTAATAAAACATATTCTATTACTTTTGCAGATACATACTGACAAGAGAAAAAGAAATGGACACAAGGACTATCAGAGTAATTAACTCGTGAATACCCATAACAACCCTTTACCTTCCATTTGAGGTGATATCAACATAAAAACTTTAATATCATATACAAACATTAATTATAAATTATATTGTAATGTATTTATCATTACAGGCAGTGAGACCTCTGTACTCATTCCATTAATAACATTCAATCGCCTATTTTATATGTACACTGAAATTCTAGAATAGTTACTATGACTTTATAAAAAAGAAATAATTTTTTCTTTCTTAAAATAAATGAATAAAAATGTTATATCT
>NW_027116359.1:166046-191765 GCF_000696795.3 Halyomorpha halys | reverse complement strand
ATATATATATATTCACAGGTGAATCCCAAGACTTACAGGAATATGATATATTTAAATTGACAGAATTTTATTTTATATTACATCAACATTTTTTTTTTATTTTATTTTTTTTTTTAATTCATTCAAATACTGAGTTTTAACGTAACTAATAATATCTTCTGAATGAACAAGGACTTTAACATGAACTGTGCAATCTAAGTTAGAAAAACTTAAGAAAATTTTGATTTTTTTTTTAATTTTTAATTTTTCAGCAGCGTGTCTGTGCTTCACAAAAATATAGAACTTCTTGAAAGAACACATTTATAAACCCTAATATAACCAATTATTATTTAGAATATCGTTGAAGTTGATTAAGTATATCTATGATAAACATTTGGAAAACAATATTAAACTAATAAATTTACTTAACAATTGATATAATTTGAATAATATAAAATCATAAATAAACTCATTGAGGGAGTTCCACCAAAGCATATTCAATGTTTTGGATAGTTTATATTGCTACATTTTAAATTTTTTTAAAAATTTCTTTCCCTAGTTTATATAAATAAAAATCCTAAACATTATCGAAACAATGTGTTTCATTATATTGAAGGATTATATTTAACACAACAACAATCCATTATTTATGAGGATAAACAAAATACAATGTAAAAAAGACATTTTAAACTGAAAAAAACATGACTAGGGTTCGGCAACATACGCCAACATATTTTTACCAGTTTAGTTCCTCTTTTTTTCTTTAATTTTTTTTTAACATACATTTTTTTCATCTAAAACGATACTCTACATATTCAAGTCCATTAGCCATAAACGTATATATTTTTATTATATAACTGAGCATTTTTAATTAACTTATGTATAAAAGAGAATGTCTCACTTTTTTCACATTTAGCTGATTTATTAGATTTGATGGATATTAGGCCATACCAAACGCACAAAACAATCTTTACACCACCACTTGTCGATAACTAGAACATTCCGACTCGAGCTATAATCATTATTTAATCGGCACAACTTTCATTTATTTCTAAACAGAAAGAACTGAGAATAACTATCGCAAAATTGAGCGGTATATTTTGGTTATTTAATTCTCTTTTTTTTTTTGTTCTTACACAAATTATTCACTTTTTTGCAATACCTTCAAACAGCCTCGTTGTAAAATCAAACACACTGTCACTATAACCCTGAGACGAGGGCAGGAAGCTTATTATCATTATTTTCATGCATAGGCTTCCATCCTTCAACATAAAATTGTCCATGGAAGCATTGAATGACTTACAATTTTCAATGGAAACACACTGACATTTGTTCACTGTGAATCAGGACTGGGGAACACAGCATCAACAATTACAAGTTTTTAGAGACCATCAAAATGGTTCCCTGTATTTTAACTCGCAATCAATACATAACACTATAACTATTTACATTTGAAACTTTAATATTGACAATAATAACAACACATACATTCACAGGTTTCCTATTGTATAATTTTTTAATACATCCCTTATTAAAATAATACCACTGTCTAATATTAATATTAATAGCGTATTGGGCACGGATGAAACTGAAAGTATAAACCAAATAAAAAATACATAATTATAAGAGTATCAAATTTGTAACATAAGATGCAATCAATATCATAATGATTCCAGCTCTGTGAATCACGCAAAAATAATAATAAAAAAAAATAACGAATTTATTGATTTTTTAATAGTTATAATTAGGCCATTGTATATCAGAAAATGATATAATTTATAATTCTTCTTAAATAAAAAAATCAGTATTGCACTTGATACATTGGTGTGTAGTTTACACAAATGGTAAAAGCAATAGTCGCTATTGCTTTCCTAAATATGAAACAGCTTTTTTACTTATAACATACCTACATTAATGTTTGGACGATTTAATATAATATTTGATATTTTTGGCTGTACAAATAGATCTACAATGACATAGTAAATAAAAATAGATTTTCAAAGTAACATTGATTTTTAATTATTAAAGTATGATGGATTTTATAAATACAGTTGAAAAGGCTTAATAGGGACACCCTGAACCAGAACTATTTTTTAAAACTAAAAATGCAGGATTTTTAATAATTTTGAAACAAATTACTTAACTGGAAATTATTGATTCCTAAGCCATCATTTAGAAAAATAAGAAAGCATAAATAAAACTAAAATATTGCAATAAAGTAGATAATATATTATTAGTTGTACACAATTCATACACACGTTTTTACATATATGTATTGCAATAGAAACAGAACATTGACTGATTAGAGAGAGAAATACATTCCTTGAAAGATTGTTGTTTGTATTGTCCATTGATTACCGATTTCTTGGTATTTAGCAGTTTTAGTAGGCCCAAATACCATTATTGGTTACTTAGTTTGCTCTTTCACAAATTCATAAGCCCTAGGCCAACAAGAAACCAAAGAATATCCAAATTATTGTATGTTTTATATCCACAGAGCGAAATTATTTTGGTATTTATTAAATCTGTTTTGCAGAAAATTATTCCAATAAAGTGTTTTTTTGAAAGTGAAACTTCTTTACCAATGTTCTACCAGTCAAGAAAAAAAATATAAGGGAGTAAATTGATTTTTTGACGTGAGATGAAACGGAAATGGTGGGAGGAGGCAATGCTAGTCAATTCTAGTAAGACAATTTTTATCTTCTTATAGAATAGGCCAGTCCCAAGACTGCACAATTTTGTAAAAAATTCTACAGTGTCTCTTTAAAGCAAAATCAACTGTATTATTTAATACAAAAAATTTTAAGACAAAATTTTATATCAGTTATTTAACACATTTTTAAAGTCATTTAAAAAAATAAAATAAAACCATGATTTCAAATGAATATACTTAAATGTATATTATATTACAATTCACAAAAAAAAAAAATAATGCCTAAAATAATAAAATAATTTTATTGATTGTAATTTGAATCTGTTCATAAGTTAAAATTTCTAATTCTAAAATCACTATTTTTGTACAACAAGAAAAAAAAAATGCTTAACCCACTCTGCACTGTTTATGTAATGCACTTTGTGTTCTAGTAATTGTATGATTCCCTACAGTAATATTAAGGTCACTTTCTCTAGCTGATTGTTTCACTCATTAATGGATTCTTTTTCCTTTAAATTTTAAAATGTAGAATTTTTCTCATTCAACGTTTCCACTAGGCATTGCTTAGATAAAATTATTAATAAGTATTACCAATAGTTCCAATTTTAAGGCAAAATACTTGGCTTAAACATTATCACAGCAAAGAAAAGCTTTTGAGTTTGTCTATTTGTTAAAATAGACTACTAAGTTGCAGAAAATATTTCCGAATGACAATGCCTGATTATCAGCTCCTTAACTCAACTTTTCTCAACCATCTCATCCTCCCTCCCTAGTGTAGCCTCGGTAATATCCACATTATGATATCAATGATGGCTGAGAGAGAAGTAGTTCTTGTCAGAGCCGCATTCATTCTATTTACGATAGCTAGATATTAAGTATGGATTATAACATGAGGGCCAGAAGTTTGGCAAAACAAAAAAATATAGTTTTGGAGGAACTTGTCCATTCAAAGAATAATTAAAATAAAAATTAAACAATCCAAAGAAATATTTTTGGATTTTGCTAGGCAATCAAAGTTATGCTAAGTTTTAGCATAAAATACAATGTTAGTATAAAGTCTGTTTACAAGCACCCCCTTACATGAATTTTGGGACTTTTCATAATCCTCCAACATAGCACATAATTTCATTGGCTTCTTAATAACTATTCTAGAATGAGGAAATGAAAATCTACATCAAATTAAGGAAAATATACAACAAATTATGATCACATAAATTTTTATATAACACTAATTTTGTAATATTTATAGGTATATTACTTTTTAAGCAATTTCACATAGTTCGAATTTAGTGAGTTTATACAACAGTCATCCACTCTATTTTAAATTTCTTATACAAAGTGATAATTTTAATTCAAAAGGTATATTTATCTGCATACATAATTCACATTGATGTTTCCAAAATAATCTGACATAACATTTTTTCTAAATTTTGTATTCTGGAACTCATAAAATAAATTTAAAATAAAATATATATATTAAGTTTTATATTCTTGTTTAACAACGTTGTTAATTTTATCCTATAGAATATAGAAACTTGTGTATCAACAACAGAGTTTATAGTGAAGAGTTAGAGAACAAAAATAAAAAAATGTTGAACTAGCTAGAAATTACTTCAATAACGTAATTAACTCTAATTGAAAAATCAGGATTGTCACAAAAAATTGGCACATACACTGAAGCTCATCACAGAGGTATTGGTGCCAAGGATTAATAAATTTAATCTGAAGTTGACTTATTTCCTTAAATATGTAAAATGTGATTTTTAAAATTAAATTAGTAGTTTAGCTATTATTTTTACTTTAAAGTAATTTTATAGGAGGATTAGATATTGTTTTAATAATATCTAATCCTCCTATAAAATTTAATTCTAAAGGTGAAGGTTTTAATTAGTTTTATTTAACAAATTTGTATATTTTATTAGTGATTTATGTAACAATAATATAAAATTGTATCATAGTAGATTATTTTTATTATTGTAACAATCGATTCTCGCTTATCCATTGAATAAGAGGTGTAATTGCAGTGGATGACTGAAATTCATGGATAATCCACATTTAAAAGAGAGATTGTAGAACTAGTAAAAACAGTTTACTTCACAGAAAAATGTAATTCAATTTACAAATTAATTTATCATACTGCACAAGTAATTAATGAGTAAAAATGATTACTTTTTTTTAAAAAATAATCAATTACTTTTTTATGTTCTTTAATTAGAAAGAAATTTATTTTTTTAATTTATGTTGCCGAGGATAAGCAGTATTATGGATAATCAGTAGCTGAGTGTACAAATAAGAGATAATAAAGATTTCATAGCCTCATAACAATTTTAAAGCAGCTGTATCTAACTATCCAGTATCTAAAGATCACATTCCACCAACCTTCCCTGGCACAATATCAAAATTAGTACAGGATTAATTGAAAATTTTTGATGACCTTTGGACTATAAGAAAATATAAAAATTTGTGCTTTTACGCAAATCGGATTGGCAGGCAATTAAAGATGGCAGTGAATGGGCTAAGCTCTTTTTTTTTTTTATTTTAACACTTAAATCTAATAGATCTACAAATATTAAAGCTTTTCTCTCTAAAGTGGCGCGTCAGTTAGCATTGTACCCAATGTAACAGCTGTATAATTAAAATACATCCGTGACAAACACACTATAAAAAAAGAAAAAAGAAAAACCAAAATTAAAAAACATCTTAAACATTAATAGTATAGGAAGGGATCGACTAAACAGTTGGTCAGTGTTTATATTCTGGATATTTGGGCCCCGGAGGGATGAGCGCTGATTGGTCATTGCTAGGCGATGGGGAATCCTCACGTTGAGACGAATCTCCTTCCACCCTCACCTCACCGCCATCTTCTTCTTCTTCGTCGCTAGCCGATCGGTGAAGTCGTTGTTGAGCTTGAATAAAGTCATCACTAGAGGACATTACCCGTCGGAAACATTACCCCCATAAACAAATGAAGTGGGTAAACACTAATATCTAATTAGGGGGTTATTTAGGCTATATATCCCTCCCAAATAATATTTTAGTGTGTATGAGTCAAAATGCATTTAATAATGTTATTTATAATTTATATATTTTTTTAATAGTGTGGGATACTTTCTCAACTTATTGGTTTGTAAAACATTGACTTCTAATACCTATCCCAACATACTGTAAGACTTTTCATGTTTATATCTTAATTTTTTTTATTTATGATATAAAAATCTTATCATCGGCTCTGATACTAGAAGAAGGTAATTAAGCTTTGGTCACTTAAGAAATCAAAAGTGAGTCAAATGGAATTTTATTTTTTCAGAGTTATTAATACTATAGCAAACTTGTTCTGAATCTGTATCGATTATTATATTTCTAACAAATATACAAAAATAATACCAAATCTGATGATAAGTAAACAGCACGAATTTAGTTCGTTCAGAGTACCTTATGAGTTTTACATAGTTTGTTATAAGATATTGTCTTACAAATTATATTTTTGTGCCAAATTTTCTTAAGTTACTAATGAAAAAAAAAATGACAGGTGTGTTAAATATGTCATTCCTCATTAAATAATGTCTGAGACTAAAGTTCAGAAACAGAACAGAAAATAACATCATATTATATTCTTTAGTTCAATTATTTAATAAGATAATAATGGCTCTAGTTAAAAACAAAATTAAAATCTGTTGCTAATAAAAAATAATGAATGCAAATAAATATTCATAATAATGCACATTTTTGGATAATCATGATTATTTTAGAAATCCATGCATTGTTTCAGCTATCAATTGAATTATAACAATTCAAAGTGCATTTTGAATTATACACACTAAGTATAAGAAATTTATAAAGGAAGAAACCTTTAAATTATAAAACTAAACAAAATGTTTCTGCTCGTTTTAAGCAGATTTTAAGAATTAAAATATACAATTAATATAAAATATACCAATAATTATATCTTATGTTAGTAGATGGTCAAATTTGTTTTCAACAATAACAAGGAATTGATTACTTAAAAATTCCAAAATTTTAATATTTGTTAAAACGATGATTTGTTTTTTAAAAAAATTCTTTAAATTTTCATGCTTTCTCAATATATAATTATAAAATTGGATATACAAATTAGATCGAAAGAAATAATACATGAAAGTTCCAAAAAAAAAAATTAACACTCGACTTTGCAGATTTATATTTGGTATATATATATTGCAGGTTTATATTATGTAAGTTTTAACAAAAGATCAAAAGTAATTTGTTAAACTTATGAATGTAGATCTCTTAAATTTGTAATATAATTACAAACAAGGCTATAATGCTAAATTATTGGATTGGTGAATTCCTAAATAGGCTGGTTTAAAAAAAAGTTCCAAAAGTGAATCTTGTTCTTGTAGCTAACCTCAGTTATTGAGCGAAGGAAGGGCTTTGAATTATTGGCTTAGTTGGATTGATTTCAAGCAAAAGAAAGTTATGGCAAATAATATGAGCAGCAAGCTTAATGAATAAAAGAATAACTAGTTAATATAAACTTAAAACATCTTCAGGATTTGTTCAAATTCAAATATAAGAATCAGCCAAATTTTTCTTTGAATAAAGAATAATTACTTTTATTCTATATTATTATAATAATATATAAGATATTATTCCAATCATATATATTTTTTTTGAATAATGAATAAACAATTTTTACTTCTAAATAATTTTTTTTACATTGAAAATGCTGGTTGTGAATAAGCAAAAACATAAATACTAATTTATAAGGCATAACTGTTTGAAATATGGGACAATAAAAAATTTAAAGTAAATATTAGTTCAATCGTTAATCACTACCATAAGGAGTTTAAGATAATTTTGACCATAAGATAATTTTGATCATCTACTAACACTAAGAACATAAGGTTATATAAATTCTTGGAAAAAAAGTATAATCTGCTCACTAATTTTTTTTCCTTTTCTTTATCAAAAAATATTCCAATATAAAGTTAATTCGATAAAAAACAAATGAAGTACTAATCTATGCACTTGAGAAATAAAAAGAGAAACTGTTACACATATTTTGGATTATATTTTAATGTGATCCCACATAATAATAACTAAATTATCATAGAAAGATCAATAACTAACAGATTGCAATCGCATTCACCTGCCATGATTTTAGTGTAGATGAAAAAAATAAATCACAAATGACATTACTCATTTTCTCTTTTGTTACATCCTGAAGTACATAAACAAGCACTCAACTTGTGATTGTATTGATTTATAATCACATATTATGCAATTATGCACTAAAGTAACCTATTTCTTTAAATATTAAGAACAATTATAGTAACTATAATTTAATATCTTGCTTAAGAAATTAATTGAATTAGAAAATTCGAAAAAGGCTCATCTCTGAAAATTCAACTTTTACAGAGGACACAAAAAAAAAAAGAATTTCAGAGGAACCATTGAATTATTTGAGCAATTTTTTTCATTCTATGATTATTGACTTCATGTAAGTTATCACATAGCAAATGTCAAATGTGTGATACTGGTCTATTTGAGTACATTAAAAAACGAACAAAGAAGACCATTTTGAATTTGAATAAACCACAAGATGAGTCCTTTTCAAAATTTTCAATTTAATTAATATCTTTTGATATAAGCTTTTGAGTTCCTATGGTTCTGTTTCTGACTCAAGCGTGCCAGGGTACTACCCCAAACGCTCGTCTACCTTGGCCTGGAGTACTAGTTGATAAAAAACTTATTAGCCTCAATTTATATTTTTCATGAAACTAAATATTTATTAAAAAATTAATGAAATTATAAAATATTGAAGAATTTGTCCAAGTTTAAAATTAAAAAGTTGCTTATTTATTGAGCAGAAATTTTATTGCCATTTCAAGTGGGCTTCTGATTAAACAAAAATAATTAAAAAGTAGAAAGTTACCTTTCACTATCAGGTGTGTCCGCATTATAGGGAGCCTCCCTCGGCTGCACGGATACTCTGTCCTGGTCCGCCGACTCATATATCCCTTCTTCTTCAGGTAAGTAGCCCGCTCCCCTCCCTGTGCCATGCCTATATCTACTGTAAACAAAATCTGAGCTGCCTCGAACTCGCCTGAAACAGAAAACAAATATATAAGATAAAGAATTTAAATACACCGGATGCAAAATGAGATGCACCAATTTCTTAAATTAAATAAAACAGATAAAATATAATTTTGGACATTGATAATCTATTATTAAATCTTTTCTACAAACTGTTTACTGTTAAATACAATCCTAAAGGACAGCCTTCTCCCTTGATGTACCCATAGAATCAATTATGGAATGATATGTCTAACAGAGCACAACATACTGACAAATATCTTTTTTATATGACTAATAAATAGTGGGAGTGGGTAGCTCAGTGATAAGTCACTGTGCTACTAACTCCAAGGATCCGGGTTTGAATCTGGCTGTGGCAGATAGATAATTATTTTCTGTTTCACTGTAGCCTTGAACCAACCTTGCGGGTTTAGAAGCTCTCGAAGGTCCACGATGGCTCATGAAGTTGGTACCTTTAGTTAGATAAAAATCTGGTAGTTGAGTGTGATTCTGACCAATATTTATATAATATTTCAAATATATCAACAAATATTTCATTGACTAAATAAATAAACATTTTTTTCATCTTAAAGGTATAAATTAAAAAAAAAAAAGAAGAAAGAATTGTACCTTTCATTTTTAGCAACATCATATTAATGACTTGGGATTTTACTCTTAATTAAAAAATAAACGAAATTCATAAATACTCTCAAATTTGTTTTTTCTTCCCATTTCATTCATTTGCTTTATAGTTAACAACAACTTAAATAATTGAAGTCATTAAAATTGATCGATTGGAAACTTATTTCAAAAAGAGACACTGTGCCATACCTCACAGAGCTCCTAATGCAGTAGTGGTGTAAGGGGCATGATCTTTAGTTTATCATGTTAAAGTGTGTTAAATGGAAAAACTCATGTTAAATGGATAAATATTTCCTTCTTTTACCATAGGGGTATTCATGATGTGCTAAATATAATATGTTTTACCATGTTAAATGTTATAAGTATAGGATTGTGAGTAACCCTATTTAAAGTCACGTTAAATGCTTAAGAGCTCCTAATGGATTTTTTGATCAACTTGTTTTATAACTTTTCCTTCCAAAACTTCATATTATTGTTTACTTCTAAGCTTTGATTAAAGTAATTTATTACAACATGCCTAAAGTAAGTGAAAAGTATGTATAAGTTGTGTGAAAGTTTGGCAACCGAGTGCCTAGTTGATCTGGTTTGTGAGGAAGAGAATCAAGATGAGATAATTGACAACTGTCATAGTATTATTGTCATCCACTGCTATATTAGTTTTAAAAACATCAAAAAAAATACTAACACAATCGGAACACAAATCATGTACAAGTAAGTTAACACAAAAAAAAAAAAAGTGATGAGATCAGCTGGTCTGTTGCGTGACTTCATTCTCCATTTAACAGACCTTATATCATTTTAACATGAGTGGTATTCATGATCTTTAGTTTAACATGTTAAAGCGTGTTAAATGTAAAACTCATGTTAAATGGAGAAATATTTCCTTCTTTTACTACCATGTTAAAGTTTGTAAAATATGTTTTTGTTGTCGTGTTAACTTACTTGCACATGGTTTGTGTTTTGGATGTTTTTAAAATTAATATAGCAATAGATGACAGTTGTCAATTATCTCATCTTGATTCTCTTCCTCACAAGCTAGACCAACAAGGCACTCAGTTGCCAAACTTTCACACAACTTATACATACTTTTCTGATAACATTTAACATGGTAAAACATATTACATTTAACAAATCATAAATACCACTATAGTATTGCACTGTCACAACCATTGATGAGGAACTAAAGTCCCATCCCCACTCCATCGATGTAAATCTGCATGATCTTTTAGTTGATCATAATAATGAAATAATAGTGAAAAGACTACCTCTGAAAAACTTACTTTTACATTCATAATGATCATATTTGAATATAAGAACTTATAAAAAGAAAAATCTAGATTATATAAAAGAGTATTATTTTGAAATTCTATTTTTAAAATGGTGTAACATTCAACTTTATTTATTAGATACTATTTACCATGGACATTCTCTGGTACCATTTTGCTCAGACATTTTACTTTCTCAATGGAAAAAAAAATTAAAAGTATTCGATTAAATATCAAAAAATTGGGTCATTTTTAAAATAGTAAATCTTGCAAAAACATAAGAATACTAAAAGGAACAAATTAAGTAAAAAGGTTCTACTTTACAATAAAAGTGAAATATTGTTAATAGGAAAAAATATGTCACTATTCCATTTGTGGCATAATGGTTAATGAAGTAGTTATAATATGATATTTTTTATAATTTAAATAACAGCGGGAGGAAGGAAAACATGTCCTTAAATGTAATAAATATAACTATAGAACTCCTATGTAATGCTAACATCATTACAACTAATCATAAAATTAATTATACAAATAATATATTAGAAATTCATAAAAGCAATACTTGAAAACAAAATAACTGTTTAAAAATAAGAAACAAAATATACATTACCAGCAATGGTATTGAGGATTTTGGATATTAATGTTGAATTCACAATTTCTAAAGTCACAGCCACATGGACTCACGAAATAAATAATTGCACAAAGTTTGTATGAAAATCTAAAAAATCATTGATTGGTCAAAAAACATGTATAAATGAAAATGTATTATAAACCACCTCCAAAGACTCAAAAGTTGCTAAATTCTTGGAATTTCATTAGCATACACGATTGTTGGCACAAAAATTGGAGAATTGGAAATTCTAAGAAAATTGCTGAATTGTTTAATTGAATATTTCGTGGTGCCCTTATGAAGGCACTGTGGCGTACCAGGGAGCCGCGGCGCACACTTTGGGAATCACTGCATTGGCTCATGGTCGGCTGTGTCCATATGAGACCATCCTCAGCCTTTCCTGACATGATTTGTTGAGTTTTAATATAAACACGTTTTTTATTAAATATATATTTCATTTTAGCTTAAATCAATACAAAAAAAAAAAAAAGAATTAGAAAAAAATATTTATTATCTATGGAATTCCTCAAAACAAGGGATGTGGCAAATATGAATCACTCTTTCCGTGTTGCTGCCCTTTTGTATCATTTCAGAAGCAGATTCTTATACATATTGTCAATACAACAAGAGCGGATGTAGGGGAGAGGGTATCCTTTAACAAGGGGTTTTGTTTACTGTGATGACACAGAGATGTCTGTCCTTGGAGGGTTAAACAATAACTATTATTGCTGCAACTTGAAGCACTTATTATTTTAAGTAAAAACTATGCTCCTTACTCAGGAATACAATTGTATAAAATTTAAAACTTGATATGACAACCAATGGCAGTGGAGTGGTATAGAATATTTTCTTTTTTATCTTAAAGAGGACCTTGAACTTGGGATTTGGAGTAATTGATTCTGTTAATCAATGGAAAATGTCACTTGAGAATAATGATTTGAATAATTTACGTATAAATTCAAATAGAACGATTCAATTTCCCTGATGAAGACGTCATCACAGATCAGCTCTGAATATGGAATGAAAAAAATAGGTTAAGTCAAAGAGAGAAAAGAAGGGCTCATGTGGCTGTGGCCTAAGGTAGAAATAAAAAAATACAAATAAATAAAATGTATGAAAGTGCGACGTACTCATTAGCATTTGACTAACACTTTTATTATTACCTTCTAATATACATTCTAGTTGGAAGTAATGCCAATAATCAAATATAAATATAAGCAATAAACGCTACTTAGAAGCAATAAGATAAAAAAGAAAAGAAAATGGCTGCATGCCGGTATTGTCAATGATTTGCATCTAGGCCAATAGTCACAATATAGGATGCCTTTGCTTTCAATTTTATATGAAATATAAATAAAATACATGATAGTGATACTTTAGTGTTATAATAAAAAATCAAAACAAATAAATGAAAATAAAGATGGAGATGAAAAATAAAAAGAAGTGCCGAAAGAGTAAGATTATTACAATAAAAAAAAAGGTATTCAAACTGAAAAAGTATTTGAACGTTACCTCGGTTCATTAAATTGAGTAATAAGAAAGGCGTTGGATCACAAGTTGAAGTTACGAGTCCTGAAACAGGACCCAGTGATTTAAATTATTTAACTTTTTTTTTTTAAGCTCAAATAGTTTAAGAACGTAGAGTCCACAAAGATTAACGATTTATTGTACGATTTAGAAAATTCTAATTTTTCACAGACTATAGAGGCATCTAAAACAATAAATTTTGAATGAATTACCTGTTTCTTACATTTTCATTTTATATTTAAAAAATAAAATAAGCATACAGCCAAAATAGCTTCTGAATAAAAGCAACAACGTTGAAAAAATAAATTTAAACACAATATATTTGCAGCTTTTTATTTTTCTGTTTTAATATTTCTGAGAAAAAAATTCCTTGTTTCTGACAGCCATATTTCAAATTGCAAAGCCGTATAAGACATTTAAAGATAATTTAAATACAGCTGAAAACTAACTATAGATATTAATGATTTAGAGTGGTCCTAAAAAGTGGTATTTTCCTATTCAAAATTATACAATTTTAGTAATAGGAACCACCATTCCGCCTAAGAACTATCAAAGAATAATATTCATAAACCGAATAAGTGCTTTACTAGATTATGTTGTCTAAAGAAATAAAAAATTAAAAATAGACAAATCAAAACTGCATAGCCATTATAATTACCCTGATTGAGGGTCAAGGCGGTTATAGTGTCGATCAGCTTCAGTTTCAGACATTCGAATATCTTCCGATCCTGAAGGGCTCATGTGCCTTGTTGTCTTATGCTCTAGCTGTCTTATAAGGTCTTCGAGGTTACGAATTCTAATTGGACCTGAGGGAGGCAATTCCTCTTCCTCCTCATCATCTAGAAGGTGAACAAAAACATGGACTTCATTTAAAAATAAAAAGAAGTTACGTTTATGGGTATAAAAAATATATATATATGTATATGAGTATGATCAATAATTTTATAAAATTCAAACATCATTTGAAAAGCTAATATCAGAGGTACATCATTATATAAATTGCAAGAAAAAATATATTATGAATATGAATCTCCATTAATTTCAGAAGATTAAATATAAGATTTATAGCATTTTAATAAAAACTTGAACTTGCATTCTTAGGAGGTAAACACATCTGATATAAATATTTAAAAAAAAAAAAAAGATATATATTTGTTGTATTTTTCTTCAATCAACTGAATGATAGTAAACTCCTGGAAAAAGTATCGCATCACTAGCGTTTTTGTTTCTAAAATGATGCCACAGTTCAATGTAAAAAACCTGATTTACATTTATTTGCAGATAATTCAGGTATGATAACGTCTTTTATAATGCAAACTAGAGTACTTTTTTATATTAATTCAACAAAACATCCATTCCCTCAGTTTATTTTGTGTTTTTTCACTGAGAGATTTTTTTTTTTTTTTTTTCAGTTTAATTCTTTAGCTCACATATTTTTTAAAAAGTGTTTTTAATTGTTTCAAATTGAATAGACAAAACACTTAGCAAAATTTACTTTGCTTAATTTGTCTTCAGGACAGTAATCAGTAATAACACATATCAGAGAGACCAGCAATCACACATCGAGGGCCATGTCAGGTCGGTCCATGCTCTACAATAATAGGTGATGGCTGTTTTATTCAATTTCATGTTCTAAGGAACCTATTTTACACTGCCAATGAAGTAAAAAAAAATAATTTAAGAATATTGATGGGTCCATATTTCTCTAATGACGATTATAAGGAGTTTGAATGAAGTTTGTATGAATACCAGAAGAACAAGAAATGAGTATTATGTCCCCTATAGAGAGTTACCAAGAATACTCAGTGATGGTGTTAGATGAGGCACATAGGAGATACACATTGCTGATAGAAGCACTATAAATGGTATTAGGTGTACTGTCGACACCCTTCAAGAATACGTATAGAGGATACTTGTTTCACTTGAACTTCCAAAATAATTTGATACCAGAGTGAAACAAATAGTGTCTGAGTACTTTAATGAAGCTGAAATTAGAGTGCTGATTTTTTTATCAATAAGTCCAGGTCTCTAAATAATATTAATCCATGTAATGTGTACTCAAAAAGGAGTGTAGAGGAAATAAAGGAAAGAATAAAATGTTTTGCTTTAGAACTTTATTTGGATTTATTAGGAGGTAAACATACTGAAAGTCTTTACTCCAAGGAGATTGGGAGAACATATGAGGGCCATAGTAGTTTTTTTTGCATAATCATGGAAGCTATGGATATGATCATTAAGGCTATTATTTAAAAAAAAAAAGATTTATTTTTTATTTTTTGAAATTTACAACAGTATAAAAAAAAATACAATAAGTAAATGTGATAAACACATGTTATAAATACATGTTTCAGAACACATTTATGGGAAGGAACCACTCAATGGTGGTACTTCAATCATTGTTTTAAATAGAAGATCTCATGGGCATCTTTTTTTCAGATGCCTCAGAGGATTATCAGGGATTGTTAAGAATAAGGGATTAAGAACTAATGAGTTTGGGAGGGATGGTTAGGTTCTTTAAGAATACCACAAACTTAGGGTTTGAAAAATTTAATTTAAATTACAAAACTAAAGCTTGGAAAATGTGATAAAATATTGGTTCTATTAACTAAACACAAGAAATCAAAGCTTCCATGGTACATGCTTAAACCGAAAAAAGAGAGCTTCTAGGGGTCTACGACATTCTTCTAACCTCTTAGGAGTAAGGAATTTATGCATGTTTACCTCCTAACTAGTCCAAAGTCTTAAAGTAAAAAATTGTGTTCCTTCTGTTTCCTTCTACAACCTTCGAATAGATTATAGAGCATGCCTATGATGTAAAGGGGTTAATTTTGATTAGGAAGATGTGTGAAAACTGTCAAGATCTCATGAGGACTCTTGGAGAATTTAAGATTAAGTTGGAATGAACCCACAGAAGAATGGAATAACTTTTCCTATAATTTCCTATTTTCATTAGGTTAATATTCTTTATTTTTGACTTTATTTTAAACTAAAATATTCAAACATTTTTCATAAAAATTATGAGTGATGTGATACTATTAACCAGTAGTTTATTATTGAAGTGTCATAATTATAATACTGAATTAATAAATTTCAAAAGTATGAATTGTTTTTATCACTCTTCACTTATTTTTTTTAATGAATTAAATAAATTAAAAAAATATATTCAGCTCAAGTTATTGCTGAAATTTGCTACATGCAAGCATGAAAACCAAATATATCTTACTGTCTATTACTTACATTGATGGAGCTCGCTATTTGTATGGATTAAATTTTATTTATAAATACTTTTTTTATCAAACAGAAATTATTATAAAACTAAATATAACTGTTTTTGATAAAAATATGTTTTCTTTTCTATAAAGAATATTACACTATGATTTTGTTATTACAATATCCAGATAATAAAATATTATTTATAAAAGATGAAAGGAATATGGTGCGGTCAAAAAAACTCAAATAGTAGAATTATACTATTTTAATGAGCCTATTAAAATACTAATTTAATGATACTATTAAAATAGTATAATTCTACTATTTGAGTTTTTTTGACCGCACCCAGACCATATTCCTTTCATCTTTACACACGGTCAATCAATAATCTTCCAGTATTTATAAAAGAATTCAATCACTTATTCTTAGGAACAGTGGAGACGATTTAAGACACATCATGGCTTACTTCAATTTTGACAAATACTGGAATGATAGTTTTGTGAGGATAGAAAGTATGCTGTGTACTAAAATTAAAAACAGAGCTGAGCGATCAAAAAGTTGTAAAATATCACAATTATAAATTATCTCAAAACCACAACCCTGTTTTATGTACAAGTTTCACAGATAATCAAGTGGTGGATGAGAAAAAAAGTTGTTTGAGAATAGCAGCTAAAATGGCTAGAACGGCAAGATATAGCTGTACCCCATTCAATATCAAACCAACCCTGTCCAAACAATGTGTCCATCACTGACACAATGTACAAAGAAGCAAGAATAACTAAAATGCTGAATAGGAGATATTATGCATGTCTCCACATTGCCAAGATACTGAGGACTCAACAACGTATGTAGTCATTTTATAATAGTTGTGAAAATTCCAATATAAAAAGGAAAAACAGAATTTTATAATGTAATTTAAATCTCAAAGTTATCAAATATTTTCTCACACCAAGATATAATTTGTATGTCAAAGGATTGGAAAATAAATTTTGAACATAATAAAATCCTCATAATACTTCTTTTCACTTTTTTCTGCATTTCAAAAGCCCACTTTCTTGTCATAACTTTTATTCTTGTTTCTCTAAATTCTCACATATTTTCTTTTAATTTTTTTCTTCCCTATCCTTCCTGTTTCATTTATATTCCTGTATCTTATCTTTTAATTTATATTCATGTGTTACCTTCTCAAGTGTACTTATATTAATTACTTTATTATTAATTTTCTATTATATTTTACACTTTTCTGTATCCCCACTCATTTGGTATATTTTGTTTCTTAATTACTTACACACATTGTATCCTATTATTTTATACTTTACTTTTCCTTTGCTTTTCTATCTTTTTTTTTACTATGTTTACTTTACAAATTATTTTCGTTATCGTGGCATAACTGCCATCCCCACTCCTCCCAATACAAAACCGTCACTTTGTCTTTGACTGCCATCAAAACAGGTATGCATTCTGTCTCATCATTTGATTAGTAATTTTTTTTTCTTTTTTCATCCCTTTATTTGTACTTTCTTTAATATTTCTTCTCTTATCTATCTGTTACTATTACCCTTTTCATTTACTATTTACAACCTTTAATTTTTCTTATTATATCTTACTTTTCATTTTATACCCCTGTTATTTTACACTTATGTTTTTTCTTTTTTCCTTTTTGTAACTATAGTGTTTGTATCTTTTTTAGCCTGACGCAGCCCTGCAACGTGGGGCAAAATGTTGGCTCAATAAAATAGTATAATTATTTACTATTTGAGTTTTTTTTTACCGCACCCGGACCATATTCCATTCGAAAATAAATTTGTTTCTGGGAACAAATGAAGAACAAGGAGAGATGATATTTCAAAAATTATATCGGTAATTCCAAAAAGTAACTTGAGAATCCTGAGTAAATTTCATATTTCCAGAACCCAATATTTGAAATTGAGCTTTTCCCTTGACATCTAAAAAAAGTAAATCTTCAATTAATCTGCCATGAGTGTGTAACATTAATACTACTGAAATACTCATAAACGGAAGTTGGTGCTAAAATTAGATCCAGTGAATCAAGATCATCCAAGCTTTCTATATAATAGTTTTACATTTCAAGCAGTTTTTTTCATCACTGTTCGAATTTACTCTCTAGCACATTATTACTAATTTGAATAAAAAAAAAAAAAAAAAAACTTACCAAGTAAAATTATACAATCTCTGAGAACATAATTCTATAGTATCATGTCAACATTAATCTCTTGATCTTTCATATATTAGTTACGTGCTCAAAGTCAAAGCTCTAAGCTAATTTTTTCTAAGCAATGTTTTGTTTAAAGAGTATTAATATTTCTAATAAATAAAATACACCTACTACTTTAATTAAGATCTTCCAGATTTCCAGATCATTTAAGCACTATTAACAATTAATCTACTTCTCACCTGTTCGATGGTTTCATACTGATATTGTAAACAAATATTTTGTTAGATCTTATTTAAAATTCTTTATTTATGGCTGCAGAGAGAGTCAATATGAAAATTTTTATAGTGTCATTTTATTAACGAATTACACTTTTATTATTAAATAGAAATGATTCAATGAAGAAGATTCCAATTGAGACAATTTTTTTATGAGAGATCTTGGAACTCATAACTTATGAAAAAGAGATGAAGAGAAAACTAAATTATTAGTTCACAGACAAAAAAATATTTTTACTCGATGCTCGATCTAAAGAACATAAGGGGTAGGCTGGTTATTAATGATCAATTTATCCCTAAAAAATAATTGTCAGCGAAAACAAGTGATAACTGACAAAAGTATCGTATTTCATCAAAATGAGATCAGTTGTTCAAAACATCAAAAGGTTTATTAAGAGTTAATAAAAAAAAATCCCTAATTGCTATTGATTAAAATACATGAAACAAAATAATTTAAAATGATATATGGTATAAAATAAATTGAATAAAAGTATTTGAATGTAATACCTTGATTTTCCGTCCTATGGTTAGTCCTTCGGTGGTGATGGTGGCCAGAGGGAGAGGGAGAACTATTTTCAACCATGACTACATGAGTCTGAGACCCGTGACCTACGGAGTGCAATATTTATCTTATCAACTAATCTAAATTTTATTAAGGGCTGTCTTCTGATGCCCTTTTTCCAGTTTTGTTCCTTTTATACATTCATTTTCTAATCTAAATCTATTTAAATTATTATTGATACATCACATTACCTGTGAGCAGATCAAAATCACCTGTAAAATTGTTCACAAAAGTATATATAAATATAAATGAATTCAAGTTAACCATAACCTTATTTATATTTTATATAAGTATATATATAATAAAATTTACTTTTAAGGCTGTTTGAGGGGAAGAAAGAATTCTCAACTAAATTAAGTTGGGTTGTATGGCTTCACCATTCTTCATGCATTTATAAATTCACAATGTCTCCAGCTGATCAGTGCATACATATATTAGGTCTCAAATATATTACAAGACAGTTCATAAAAATATTAATTAATATTTCACTACTTTGCTTCAATAGTGGCATAACTTGAAAAAACAAAACAATTATTTTAATTATTGAACCCATCCCCAAGATAGTACCATAGATTAGGGTTACATTCTCTACTGGGGCCCCTACATATAGTCCGAAAGTTACTCCAATAGTCACAAAATAACCTCAGTCTATGGTCCAATCTAAGAAACACATCCTGTACATAATAAAAACTTTTTTTTTTTTAGTTGTGCCACTATTAAAGAAAAGTAGTATAACTTAGTTTAATCTTAAGTTATAAAATGCTTATTTGAAATAAAATTCATTTTATTAATATGTACATCATTATATTTAATTAAACATTAATTTAGTTAATAATTAATAAAAAATATTACTTTGGAACAACAAATGAAGCTAATATGCCTGATGTTATATAAAAATTAGCGATTAAGTGTTCTAGTATAATTAAAATGACATACTCATTAGCAATTAAAGTTACATAATTTTAATGAACTTTAACATTTAATATCCAAATAGATTTTATTTTGATGTTTTTAGCTAAATTGATGTTAAATTAATGATAGTCTGGTTGGTGTATATCATTAAAATTTCTTATATTTTAAATAAACACATCATAACTTAAGATTAATCTTAACATGCCATAATATTTTTATATATAAATCCTGCTGGATATATTCCTAAAGACAGCTTCATTAGCAAAAACTTTGGAAGGATACAAATAAATGTGGTAAAGCAATACAGCCCAACTTAATTCAAATATAATAATTTATTTTATTTGTTGAATATTTAAAGCATAAATTATCTTTGAAGGGTACATTAAGGTCCTTATATTGGGCTATCCATGTAATTTATTTTGTGTATTTCCATTTGTATAAAAATAAATTAAAACTACATTTAGTAAACTTTTTTTTTAAACCAAAATAGAGCACCAAGGTACTTGAGAGGGCCAAAGACTAATATAAGGTAAGAAATGAAATATTGAATTTTAATAAGCATGAAATATGAACGATTATGTTTTTATGTACTGCTAGAAGTTGTATTTGTTTTTTAATCATAACAATGTGTCATCTAATTAGTGTTATGATTATTTTTAAAAAGTCATAGACAAGTGTGTCAGCTTCATAATGCCCCAAACGTGTATTCTGAAAACTCAATTCCTTTTCTAAAATTGATAAAATGACCCAACAATGATATACATAAATTTAACACTGGAAAAGCCCCTAGAGCAAGTTATGTTAATTAATAAAATATTTTACCATACTTATACACTCAGTTTTGATTGCTGTTGTATACAATGTTCTGCTTTTTGGCAGATTCCAAAACTATAAAATATCAAAATGGCATCACCGGATTTCATGAATCTGAAAGTTTGGGCAAACTAAATATTAAGCCTTCCCCAAAATAAGAAAATAATGAGAAATGTTTTTACTTTTCAATGATTTCATAAAGTTAATAAATTTATTTTTATTATTTTTACTAAACAGAGAATCAAATTTTCCAAACATATAAGTAGTATTATTTACGGTAAAATGAAAATTGTTCTGAAAAAATAAGTTTGAAATGGTTTGTATATTATTGAAGTTTTAAAAAAAAATTTAACAAGAAATATTTATTTTGAACAGTACCTAAAAAAAGTATTCTACATACTAAATCATGCCTCAAAGGGAGGAGTAGGTTTGGATCCATTGACTTTTTGAAAGAGAAAGCATTATAATAACTATAATTAAATCTTAGAAAAGCAGTTAATAAAATCTTCTAGATACATATTATATAGAATAGGAATCTTGAAATCTGTTTAAGTTGGAACTGAAATGAAGGTAAGAAATGTAACCCCAATATCTTATTGATATTAAAACAAGATAGTAAAATTATTAATTAGATATTACTAAAAAATAATATTTACAATAATTGGTCTTGTTCTAGGTAATTTCATTTTTGCTTTCATCGTTTAACCTTTAAGGACCAAAAATTAAGAGCATACCAAGGCAGAATGGTAAGGAGATAATATACATGGGGAAGAAGAGAGACCAAAAAAACAGTTGTTTGACACAATACGTGAACTGCCCCAAACAATGTTTAAGTTAATTAGATATTTAATGAATTATATACCATCATGATTGTGGTACTGTTACAAAAAACAAAATTACAGTATAATAATACTTCAAACTTAAAATGAATGATGACTAATTGAAATTCAATGAAGCTTCTTCCTTCAAAATTTGCTACTTCGTTTAAAAATCCATTTCATTTTCATACCCAATTCTCAAAAATATCATATTATTTGTTTATTTATTATACATGAGGAGGAGTTACTAACTCTGATCTGAGCAGAGTTTGTCCTGAGAATTAACCCTGTTATATGCTGGACATGGATCAAGGCTAGCCGCAGCTGCTGCGAGCGACCTTCTCAGCAGGTCTTCGCTCGAAGCACCTGAGTGGCGAGATGCTGCGCTTCTCAAAGCCTCTAAAATATCCTCATGATAACCATTAAATGACTTTAAAGTCCTTTCCACCTTAAAAAAAAGAAAGAACGAAATATAGATAAAAATAACAATTAAAAATTAATACTTTTTTTTTAAAAAATAGAGAATATTTTCATCAGAGTAACTGTTTTTAAAAATAATATATGTACACTACAGTACAGTGAATTACAAATATTTCAACTGACATTTTTTATCTATTAACTAATAATTTTTTTGTAATAAGTAGTAAATTTTAAAATATTTCTAAGCCAATCTACTAATTCAATAATGTATAAACGGTACCGAAATAAAGGCATAATAATAATAATATTACCTCTGAACTGGGACCAGTCGATATCATGTCAGGTCCCAGGGTGAGGCTGTTATCAAGAATTTCTTGAGGGTCGGCTCCAGCATCTTCTAACCACTTTTTGTGACAAGTATCTTCGCCTCCATAGGGGCAAGGCTTCTTTAGTATTCCCTTTTCAGGGAGTTTCGCGAGGTTATTTGGAGGCAGATCAATGAAGGAAACGGTCTCCTCTTCCCCTGAGAAAATACCATAGAGCGCACGATCTTTCTCATTTTATTTATAATCTAGTTATCTGGTTAAAGGGTTCTTAACCATTAATTCTATATTTTTATTATTTCAAAATTTATTTTTAACATAAAAGATTATTATTGATAATTATAAAAAAATATAAAGAGAATGAAATGGGTTTGAAAATGTTTTTAAGTTAGGGATATAGAAATCATAAACAATCAACTAAGATAATATTAATAAAGCCACTATAGGTTTAGGAAATAATCATCAATAATTAGTTAATTCTAAAAAAAAAAAAATGTTTGAATCTAAATACTACAGCAATAAATTATAAATACAAATCTAACATCATAAGATGTAGTTTCCTCAATTCTGAATCATAAAATAATTATTTTCTTCACTGTTAAAAAATTAATAGAAGTAGCAAATTACACTTTAATCGTTAAAAAAATAAAAAATAAACAATATCAAAAATTAGATGGTTTAAGCAAATTCATTTTAACACTAAATTTTATATTCCTTCTACAACAGTATAAGATAATATATATACATATGTAGCTACATGTCCAATCCATTATAACTTCATATCACAAGATGTTGACAGAACAGTATCAATAAGAAGTTCTTCAAAAGTTAAGACCGGTGGTGAGGGGGGAATTAAGAACCAGCAATCTAATCTCTGGACTGCAGTGAGTTACAAGTCTTTCCAGAAGTGAAAGTAGTACCATGCACAATCATTACACTAATAAAACAAACTATATAACAAAAAGTAAACAATAGAATTCTCCTCAGAGACAAAACAGTTAAGCAGCCTCCCAAATGGTGGAACAAGTCTCGATGCATTAAGGTACCAAACCTATCAGCAGATCGGTCACTATAGGCTAAAGGGCACACATTGTTAAGATTCGCTACATAGAATTAAACTACCAAACAAAAAAGTAAAGATAATTATGATGAAAAGACACTAAACCCTGGTAGCCCTAACTGTTTACAACTTTCCTAACTTTCGTTCTAAATTCTTCTTTTTTGGATGCTACTTATTATGTTGAGCTAAACTAATTATTTATATATCATAATGGATTAAATAGAAATTAACATTAATGGAAAACAGAATGTATTTTGTAAAGTAACAATTTAATATAATACGATTCTTTAAAAAACAAAACAATGTAATTAAATCAGCTGCTCTTATCATAATCGAATCATAATAATTAAATAATCGATCATATTATTGATATCAATAAATCGACACTACACTAATTCAATACCAAGTCTCATCTGTGCCAGATCTCACAATACTACTTGTAATATTTTTATAATCTAATAGGAGACTAGGAGCTTAACAATCCCAACAGTGCCTGCCAGATTGAGTGAGCTCCTGTTAACCCAATTTGTTATTAACTGTCCAATTACAATAAAAATAAAATTGCTACTAGAATTGAGTAAGGAACTTGCGATTTTCTTCTTCTTATTATTATTATTATTATTCTGTAACTAATATTTTCTGCCTTAAGCTATAAGAGGGAAAAGCTATGATTATCATTAATAAAATTTTAGTATATTATTTCATTTAGAAGTTTCACTTCTATCGGTCAGTCTTAAGATTGCTACAATTTTCTTAGTTCTTAAAAAAGAATCATACAAATTCTATAATTAAGATATCCATCTGATCCACCGATTTACAGTGCCAGAATTCTTAGATTTATATTAGAAGTACTGATTATTGAATGAGTATTAAAAGTTTAAAATAACTAAATGAACTATCAGAATTAGATATTTGCTTAATATGTATAAAATAAAATATAAACATTATAGAAACCCACCAGAATGTCCTGGGTCATCCTCACTTCCAGATCCGGCAAACCTCTTTATCTGCTGCATCTTATGATCCCTGAATTAGCATTAGGAAAATTTAATTATTAGTTACAAGCAATTGACTATTCATGAAATTCATGCACATGCAATCTGCCAAATGATTTAAGCCAAATAATAGTATTTTATAAAAGCATACACTGCTTCACAAGACAAAAAACATAACTTTTATTGAATTAATACAATGAAATATATATATCATGTAGAGGAAAAAAAAAAGAAAAAACATTGCTTGCCCTTTAATTTAGTGTAAAACAAGTTTCAAATATATAAATTCGGGAAACAGTAGGGAAAGCTTTGTTTTTCAGATTTTAATTTAGAATGTTAGGAACTGACTGGAATCTAGAAGTCGGAGGACCAGCTCCCATATGGTTCGGCCTGAACAGGACCCTCTGTGAATCTCCTCGACCACTGAAACATGATAGGATTATCTCTCAGTATTAATAAGATAGAGTTTGTTCTCATTACTAAATTTTTTATTACAAGGTCAATAATTCTGTTTAAAAGTTTGTAATATTTAAAATTTGTGATGGTCTAAAAATGAAGAAACTTTTCAACCACAATAGATTATCATTCATAGATTTGGTTAAGGTAGTCTCAGGCTCATTAGGAAAACTGATAAATCATTTGTATATAGGAGTATTTTTGAAAAAAGTGAAATTAAATTTAAGAAGAAAATAATAAATCAAAATACACTTCTTTACAAGATATGATGGCGATAAGCCTAGCACCTTTCAAGGATTTAACTGATTATGTTTTGTAAATTAAATCTATTTTGGATATGCCTATGATTTCTGTTCATGTTTTTAATAGTCATCACATATTTATAAATACCGTCGATACTTATCCTTACCTGTAGCCAGGCATATTGTTAAATGGAGGCATCTTGCTTGCATCTAGACCAGCTGCTTCATCTGGGGTGGCTAATGAAGATGAACTAAATCCCTTTGACATTGGTTTCTTGGAGTACGGAGGTTCTGGCTTGGGCATAGTAGTTCTCCTAGGAGGTGGAAGTAGGGATTGGATTGCTGAATTGATACTTCAAGTATTTTTCAGTTTATTAAATGACTGTAATTTAAAGTTATTAAAAATTTCAATTTTTTTTTCTTTTGTAAAATGCAAATGACTGAACAGAGCTTTGATCAGTAAATAGTGAAAATTGCCACCACAAGATTTGATTGAGCTAAATGCCTGAATTGATGTTACATTTAATATTAATTTCAAGTTTTGAATATTATCAATAAATTTTGCTTCTTATTTCAGGAGCTATATACAAATAAAATCTCTTAAAATTACATTGCTTTATTGAAATATCCACCTCTTCTTGTTTTTTTAAATTTTGAGATGTTTCTATAAAAATTATTTTTCCATCTTAACAATCTACCAGGTCATTCAAAAAGTCCTGTCGTT
>NW_027116359.1:141313-164871 GCF_000696795.3 Halyomorpha halys | reverse complement strand
AAAAACGACAGGACTTTTTGAATGCCCTGGTATTTTGTTTATTTTTCATTTTCAATTATATCCTTTGTATTGATTATGAATTTATCTAATTTATTGTCACTGCACATACCAAATTTTAAATTTTCACAATCATATTTCAAAAATGCAATTTTAATTTTACATGTAATTTTTGGTATCTATGGATATATTCAAGTTTATGATAATTTATAACACAATTTGTTTTATTTTAATTTATATATTTTTTCATGAGCTTTAATTTTGAAATAGTCTGTTATTATGCTTTTCTTCCCACCTTTATTATTATTTTACTACCCATTAATTTATTCCATTTATTACTAAAGGTTTTTGAAGATCTGTCATATGATATACGTGCCAGAGGTCTATGGTTTAGAACGCTCGGCTATTGTGAGGGGTTGTGGCAAAACTGGTATACAGGCAAAACAAGATGCTTTCAATGGCCGGCATATGTACATATATTTCCTTTTGTATATATTGTAATTTGTTTTAGGAGGTAGGAAAAAAAAATCTAAAGGTTTTTATTAATATTATTTAGTTCATTTAAGTATTCAATACATATATTATTAACAAATCCACATGGATAAAAATTGTTACATAAAGTATTTCTAATTTTATTCTTAATATCTTTTGATTATTTGTCATCTGATAGTAAAATAGTTTTTTTAAATTAAATGTTTGTTGATGTTTTTATTCAGGTGTCTAAGATGAATTGAATGATAACTAAGGACTCTGTCACCACTGTTTTGTTGCATTTTCTAGTTTTTTTTTCTACTATTAAGTCTATGTCTAAATATTTCAATATGTAATATTTCTAATATTTCAATGTAAGAACAACGAATTCTATTGTAAATAATATATTTTGTGTTTTTTTTTTAATAACTTTAAATATTTTTTAGAATTATAATTTTAATATTATTCATAAAATTAAAATTAGAATATACCCACCAATTATTAGAATATACATCAGAATATACTCATAATTAACACTATCTTTTCTTCTAATTTTGTCAATTACACATTGATATTTGACTGAAATAACATTCACTTAAAATCATAGAATGTTTGCCTCCTATACAAAGACCATTTAATTGTTGGTAATAAATACAATTAAACTTGAAATAATCATTTGTTAAGCAATGTTTTAACTCTTCTAAATAATAAATTTCATTTTTCATAATAAGTAATCTTATAATTTTAAAAGGGTATTTATTAAAATACTTTCTGAAATAAGAAGCAGAATTACTAGCAATTACCATTCCAAAAAAAATTATTGGTTAAAACTAGTAAATTATACAATTGTTAATAAATGTTACAAAGATTAAAAATTTAATATAATAAATTGAAAATATTTAAATAATCAATTCAATATTTAAGGAACCAATTCATTTGAAAGAATTAGAAAATAAATAATAACGAGCAGCATGCCACAAGAAAAAACTATCTCACTTCTGAGCATATCCAACTATAACCATGCAATAAAAAATCTTTTTCAACTAAACATTTATTGCTTTTTAACTCCATCACTTGAGGGTGTATTCGAGGGAAAATAATAGTTTTTAGCAACCCTGACATGAATTAAAAGGTAACTCACTGTAATATATATGATAATATATATGTAATATACCTGGAAGTATCACATGAAATGTAAATTTTTTGCAATGCCATTAATAAAAACTGTCCATTTTTTAAAAATTAATCATAGTATAATCCATGGTTTCTAAGCTATTCTACCAATGAGATTTTTTTTTCATTATCTCTTCATAAAAAAAAAAAATCTTAAACTGAAATACACAGCAAGAAGACATTTTTTACCCCATCTAAAATAAAAGTTTAAACAATCTGTTTTCTATCAACTTGTCCTTGGGATCGAGAAAAGGTAATCAGGTTACTGATTGGTCAGGTGATTGCTGAAGAAGAACGTTTAAGATGGAAGTTTTCCAAGGTTAATCTCAAAATAAATAATATTTTGTTAAAAGCTCATGTTAACAATTCAAAATTAAAGTTGGCTCACATTAATAATTAGTAAATTGTTTATGTATTCACTTTATGTTATAGTCACCTATTAAGCTTACACTTAATGTGACACAACCAAATAATTTGTGTTAAATTACGTTTTATTATTTCTAAATGTTAGCTTACCCTCAAGTTAAGTTTAAATTAAAGGAAACCATACCATATCATATACTTCATAATTTATATTGAATAAACATAAACGTACAGACACAAAATGCAAAAATTAAAAGATATTAAATATGTATATTAAAAATAATAAAATAACACCAAACACATGTAAAATCACAAGCTTAAAAATAAAAACAAATCTGGATTTGACTGGAGTTAGCCGTTAAACAGGATAAGTGATCAGGAAAAGGAAGTGAAATGAAGGATTACACACCCATTATTTTTTTAATTCTTTAAACTAATAAGTTATTTAATTGTAAACTAAACATATATAATAAATTATAACTATACATTATTCATATTGCTAATAAAAGTATTTATATTTAGATTAAACATCTTATCAGCACTGCTAGTCTATATTAATGTCTGTGAAGCAGTGTTTGACAATAAAATTCTATGATCATGCGAAACCTAGTGAATCTTGCTGCCGAAGCCTATTGTATGAGATAATTGTGCTAAGCAACTATAGTATTATGATTAATAGAAAAAAAAAAGAGTTAAAAAGTTCAGGGATTTATTTTTTGAACAATATTTTATTTATTAATTTTTTTTTTCTCATTTTATCCACCTGAACCTCTTATTATAATTAATTTTCTATTATATGAAGCTTTTATTCTAAATTTTTCTACTTGATTTTGTGAAGCAGAAAATAATAATGAGAACAGAAATAAGTATGTTAAAAGTAAAAGAGCATAGAACGGTCAATAAATTATTGACATTTCTAAAAGAAAACAAAAGTGAAAAGCTTTAACATAAATAAATCAATAGGTAGCAAAGAAATCAGTGCAAGGTATCATTAAGTAATTTTAGGGATATTGATTTCCTACTTAATAAGTATACTTTCATGAACTTTAAGGTTCAACAACTATTTTATGGTACCTGATGACTTGCTTACTCATTCAAAATGGTGTTATGTGAATGAATGACTTTCATAGTTTGGGAAAATTTAATGTATTGCTTATTAAATTAATCATAACTAAATAATATTTCAGAACTTACAATAAAGTTTAGAAATTACAGTATCTGCAATCACCTATCACATTATGGGCCACTTAAAAGTTTTAGAATGGTCAAAAACTAATAAAGAATTGAGTTTTACTACTTAAGTTAAAACCACATAGTTTTATCTGCTGCTTATTGAATTGAAATATACATTATTGATAATAGAATAAAAATGATGAGAAATTCCAAAACCAGCCAATAAAACTAGGAGCTTAGTTAGTCTTGACTATGACAGAGAAATGAATGAGCACTGATTAAGTTCTAGTTGGACCATCAGCCAAGGGCAGAGACCTTTGGTCTTGATTTATGTAAGGTGATGTGCATTAAGGCACTCGGAATTGAGTACTGGTGTTTGCCTGTCGACATTCCAAGGCTCTGTAGGTACAGTTCAAGTTGAACTAGCTGAGAGTACCAGTCCATTTAAATACTTGGAGCAATTACATCTCTTTATCAGTGAAGACTCATTCTTAATTAAATAATGCTGATAATTGACATTTAAATAATGTTGAATTATAAAATTTTTGACATGAAAAAATATTTTACAATAATAATTACTTCTAAAATGATTATTAAACTGAGTTGCAATAATTATTAAAACCTTAGACATAAATAAACTGAAACAAGACATAATATTTTTCATAAAAACAACTGGACAAGAGTGAAACCAATACCGATTTGAAATTATTTAGTTGAATCTTTATTGTTCTGATAGTAATTAAAATTGGAAGGATGTGATTTATGAAGATTTATTTAATAAGCAATAATTAAGAACACTTATATTAACTAGAAAGACACCCATTATATTTCTACATTTCATGCTTGCACTGATAAAACTAAATAAAAATAAAACATATAATTTAAAGTATTAAAAGATATAAATAAAAATTTAAATAAAACAAAGACCACATTAAGGTACATGTGTTTTTGTTAAATTTAGCAATATCAACTAACCTGAGACATAGGGAGAAGTTTTTGTGGACTACGACAGATCTGTAGCACAACGCACTCAGCGCAAACACTATGAATACGCCCCCCACCACCGACATTAAAGTACCCACCAGGAACACAGTGTTCGTGCTGTGAGAATTTTCTGCATCGAACAAAGAAAAACAAAAAAAAAACAATAGATTCATTACACACCGATTAAAATAATACTTTAGATATGGGTGTGGTTTTAAAAGGATAAAACTTGGGAATAAAAGAATATAGGTTAAGGAGAATTTTAATTCTCAAATGTAAATAGTTCATGCACCAACCAGAGCTAAATGAAGTATGTAGTGAAGAGAAGAAAGAATCGGACAGTTAGACAAAGATGGAAAAGAAAGCTGTTTAGAATTCTTATTAATTCTTTAGCAATAGATTCATATTCAACATTACAAATAGTACACAAACAAAAGTCTGGCATTACCAATAACCATTTTCATTGGTACAGATAATAGATATATATTTAACCACAACAAGCAACACTGAATACATGAATATGTACCAACATTTCACATTCCTTTCAGTATTTTAACAAATATTTGTCTGTTGCAGCATGCTCATGGTAAATAGAGGCTAATTTATTTTTGTTTTGTATAAACAATGATAGCATCAGTTATTTTCAAGTTGTAGATTTAAAATAGATTTATTTTCACATATCAGCACCTGCATCAAAACAAATATTTATAATGTCGCAAAACACATAAAGCATTTCTGTAACCAACAAAAATCGGCGTACAATGCGAGAGATAAAATATAAAAATTAGCGCTTGCTCACAGGTATTAATTGCTTTATTTACAGTTGAGGAAGTATTTTGGTTTCCTCTGATTGTGTACCTGTAGCAAACCGCAATTAGGGCAAAGCAAATGAAGACCCCTTTCACAACTCCTACCATAATGAAGACCATCGTCAGTGTGCTTAAGTTCTCATGGTCCCTTCCTGAAAAATATTATTTCCCACACCGCTTTCTCATTTAAGTGTGAATATGAATCTTATGGTCAAAACGCTCTAGATATAATTAAATAAATACATAGTTATAATAATATAATTTTGTATGGAAATAAAGGATGACTTTTGATTAACCTATAAAATATCAATAAAAAGCTATAATTCTTTTAGGACTGTATGAATAAATTTATTTGCACTTGGCCGTCAGAAAAATAAATATTATTCCCAACTAAATATTATAATCCATCTTCATGGAGTGGGTCTTCATCAACTATTATGTTTATATGAATTGAAAGGCAACAAAAAAAAAAAGATCACCTTTTTTGGTCTTAACAAGCAAACAATAAATACCACAGTTTTTTGAACTTCTAGAATGAGCATTCATTTAACTTTTTTTATTATGTTAGAAGGGAAATCTATCTCTAACACAAATATATTATCTGCCTAATATGGGAGAGTTAAAGTCAGAGATACAGAGATTTAATTCACATTTCAACAATTCTGAGTTAAGTCCAGAAATACAGTCTTGATATTCTTTAGATCAAGAATGATCAACCTAAACATCAGTTTGAAGTATTTTTAGGTATAAAGAAATGGTGAAGAAAGCCTCCAAAGGGCGGACACTGTTTTTGCCTCTGAGTATACGTATATCATGTCTTTCACATAAGAAAATGAACAAAGTTTAAATTTATTAGCTTATATTATTTATTACAATTAAATTCAATAAATTGTTATGATTCCTGATGTAAATACTTGGCTCAAAAATTACAATCTACTTTAGAATGTTGTACAGGTGTATTTGGGAGGGAAAACATAACAAAAGGAAAAGCTTAAACTTGTTGTTATTGTCTAAAATTTAGCAAGTATTACATTATAAATTTATTCATAATGTTGACAGAAGAAAGTGATTGAGAATCTTCGAATATGATTAATCCAAAACTAAGTATTATTTTTTTGCCCATATACTGTAGCTTGAATATACATAAAAAATAATACTTAATTTGTTTCAAAAAGAGAACCTCTAACTAAATTAAATATTATAAGTAAAACAAAAATATTTCCCTCTTTATCAAATAATTTAGTGATATTATATAAAAAAAGGCTTATTTTTTGACAGTTTCAATCAAAGTTATTGAATATAATAATTCTACTCAATTCAAAGGTGTGCTCATATTTCCAGCCACGGGTAGTTTTACAACATTCACAATAAATGTCAGTGACAATATGAAGGCCTGTGAGGAGAATTCACTCCTCTTCTGGACCACAACCGACATTCACCACTGAATTGACTAGATAAGCTCGTCCTTCACTTCTCTGAATAGATTTTGATATGAGTTTGTCATGATTAGCGAGGTGAGCTCAGTAGTGGATGCACGAGTACATCCTGTGGCACTGTGGCAAGTATGCCTGGAACGTCTTTACCATCCTGCTCCATCCAACCTCCAGTTATCAGTCTTCAACTTAGTGTCGGAATTTTGAGCAATATCACCAACCCCACAATACTGGAGCACATTGGGACAAATGGAAACAGAACACCTCCATTACAGCAGGGACAAATCAATAAAGAGAACACACTACGCCAGCTCATCTTCGAAGAGAAGACAACTCCGGCGGTGTAGAAATATTAGGAGATGAAACAACTACCAACAATGAGCTGACTCAATATAATAATTGATAATGGCCTCATGCATGTGTAAGTATATTGGTTTAGAGTTCGATCAAACAACAGTGATGTTTTAGGTTGGGACTTCTTGGAAGCTATTCATTAAAAAAGGAATGCTCGTAACCACCTACATGTGCACCAATAATAATAGAGCATAAGGCCTAGAGAGATTAAAAGTATATCACCACCAAATAGAGATCTCCCTTTACCAAATTTTGAAGAATTCAAAATCAGAATAAAATGGACCAGGGAACTCTTTTTTGTTTTTTTACTTATTTGGTTCATGACTCTAATTTTGCAAATTAAAAAAGCAAATTCATCATCACCAAAACCGTTTAAATTAATTAATACTAAGAAACACAAAGTTATTAGATTTTGTTAAACATCAGAAAATGTATATATATATTTCATATATAACGAACATATGGAACAATAGAAACAGAAATTGTAGGGTTGGATATGAACTAGTGGGTAACATTGGAAAGTGAGGTTGTGTCTTTCCCGTCTTAGGCTTGTGTTGTTGAGATATTATGCTCGATTGGAAGAGCTATTAATACAATGATTTTGTGAAGATAACATTAAATTAAATAATATTAACAAGAATTTTTTTTTAAATACTGTAGGTAATAAGCATTTTTTAAGTGAATGGTTGGTTTAATTTAAATATATTTATCTTAAGAGATTAAGCATTTTAAAAGATTTAAAGAAAGAAATATACTTATAAATAAGTTTACCATATGCTGTCTCTTTCTTTTTCATTTGGCCCTCAAGGGATGGTTCTTTGCTATCGCTTGGCGATTGAGTTCCATCTGGTACTGGAGTGTTCATGATCTCGACCTGGATAGAACAATCTGGACCAGTCCAACCTGGCTCACAGTGGCACTTATTGGCATTGTTACATGACTGAAATAGTAGATTTTTAAAAATTAGTTTACTCTTATTTTAAAAAGTATCTAATAGATAATGAAATATTTATATTTACCCCATGTTTAGAGCATTCTAGACTGTTATGGTTCATTGGGCACTTAACTGTACTTATAAACGGGAAAATGCTGGTACACGTCTGATTCACACAAACCTAAATCATTACAATAATTAGTAAATAATTGTTGTTGTTTGTTTTTTTCTTATAATTAATGACATTGAAGTGGAATGTTACCAATTGGGCTCCACATGGGGTGCCGTCCCTGACGAGGCCTGCTTCAGGAAGATCTGGTTGTTCCATGGGCCAGCTTGTAGTCCTTATTTGACAAATAAAAAAAAAAATATCTACCAATAAACACAGAATTTAATAATATTTGTAATACAATTAATTTTATAAATTAAATAAAAATGATGGTTTTGTTGTTCTAAGTAAGAATTTAAAAAATAAAAATGAAATATTATGCAGTGACAAAACTCTTGTCTATTAAATAAAGCATTTAATTATTTTATTTTATATATTGGACAGCATTAAGTGTATATAATAAATAAAATAATTTTTAAAACAATTAGCAATTAGTAAAATAACAAATTAAAATCAATACATAACATAGAGAAAGAGAATTAAGCAAATCCTCAAAGCAATGCCAATGCCGGGCACAGGAAATTGAAACCTGGATAGGTAAATGAACAGAAAGAAAAAAGTGCAATTTAAAAGGTAATTTATAAATAATATTTAAATGTCAATAATCAATTGAAGTAAAAATAATTTTCAATTGTAAAAACTGTTTTAGACAAACAATGTTTGAAAACAGCACTAATGAGAAATAAACAAATAAATAAATAAGGATTTATATTCATTTCATATGTCCACAAATTAATAATAAGGTAAGGGAAAAAAATTATTGTTGTTATTTACTGAGTAATTTTTGCTTAATCTTAAGAAACAATTTAGATGTGTATATGCTTATAAATCAGTGAAGTGAATGTATACATATTTAAATATTAAATTTTTATATGTAAATGTGTAAAAAATTTTTTATTAAGGTGCAATATAACCTTTGTTGATTGTAACTGTATGCTAATTGTAAAATTGTTGATTATAAATATTTTTATTTGTTGAACTTGATAATGAGCAGAGGAGACAATAAAAAGTAGATAAAGGGTATAAATAAATTCTTGATAAGAAATATAATGAATGAATGAATGAATGGAAATGAAATGAAAAAAAAAAAAAAATTAAAATGAAAATATAATTTTATTCTGGGACATATGTCCCCTAAGAAGAAATACATGGTTCATACATTAAGATTTTTGTCTGGTAAGCAATTACGTTTCAATGTTACTATTACAATGTCATTTCCAGTAAGTAAAATGAAATTACATTGGAATATTGGCTTAACTACTGTTTATAATGTTAATCAATGTATGCCTATTTATTTTATTACAATGATGTGGAGGTTTGGTTATACAATAAGTGAATGAATAGGTGTTGTTTAGAGGAAAGAATGGATGAGGATTGGCGAATGGAGATGGGAAAAGAATTTCAGAAGGAGGTTGCACGTATGACGAAGGATTTGGTTCTATAGGAGGGCATATATAAATCAGTCGGTTGGGATCTGATGTTTAATGAATAGATGGATGAACGAAGAGTCAGCAGATCAAGGATATAGGTAGGTTTTTTTTTATTTTAATAGGAAAATACCAAGGAGGTATTGCCTTTGGGAGATTGGATAGAGCCACTTCAACTCAGTATACCAGCGGGAGACTTGAGAGCACCTTGGAAATCCAAAGATAAGTCTTACAAAGCAGTTCATGAGTCTCTTCAGTCTCAGCTCTCGTCCTGCAGATAGCCCTCCATAGACTAAGGAACCGTAGTCAAGGTGGGGGAAGACGAGAGAGGATACTAGGAGCTGACGGGTGTTATGAGGAATGGAATTATGGAATCTTAGAAATTGTTTGAGTACAGTTATGGATTTACGTGCGATTTAGGAAATGTAATTATTCCAGGAGAGGTATTGGTCAAAGGTAACTCCAAGGTTTTTTATTGTAGGATAGAAATGAATCAGTTGGTTGTTAAGAAGAGTAGAGGATAGTAAGGGAGGGAATGAAGGAGGCGCTGGGAACTAATAAGAATAGCCTTGGTTTTTTCAGCATTCAGGTATCTATTAAACTATTAATGTATATATACACCAATTAATAAAAAAAAAAAATGTGTATAATTAAATAAAACAGTTTAAAATTCTGAAACAATTCCAACAAAATCAAAGTTCAAGCTTTTGAATTTTAAACAGTTGTACGTACTTGCATTCATATTCCACTCCTTTCATAGATATAATGGTTCTAGAGAAAAGTTGGTCGACACCGGCCGAGACAGGATAGGCATTTCCTAATTGGCATTGGAGGGATCCACAGAGGGCATTTCTTTAAAACAAAAATTTCCATTAAGTTTTTGGATAACTTAATTAAATAAAACTACAGATATATTATTATTATTTTTTTAAATAAACCTATGAAACATTTAGTACTTACTCATTATCACATTTTATATATTGTTTATCACTATCTGTTCCACAGTGGCCACTAAAAGAACCTTTCGGATTGAACTGCTTGAAACATTCTGCATCTCCAGCTTTTGCACCTTTAATTCAAACATATTACAATTAAATGTGTATAGGCATTTTACAGTATACCAAACCAATATATAAGTTCCTCATTTATATAAAAATGGAAAAAAAAACTTACTATAACCCCAAATTTGTTTGCATTGAATATCTAAAGTTGGACAGATTCCATTGAAGCAATAACCTTTTCCTGAGTCACATGATATACCGTTCTTCTTATGGAAGTCAGGCGGGCATTGGCCATCCTCTCCATTACAATGTTCTGGCAAATCACATTCATTTGTAGCAGGCCGGCACTCAACACCCATTGGCTTTAACTGAAAATTTAATCAGTTAAAAAAATTACATTTCATTACACATATAATTTATATTATATATATTTAAAATATAAATATTTTTAATCCAGAAGAACATGCTAGAAAATCTGAGACATGGAAACTCGCATGTGACATTTTAATACTAAATTAAATCATTATGAAGTTTTCAAAGGATAAAAGAATAAGTAAAAAACAAAAAGAAAATAAAGCAGGAAAAAAAATTATGTTCAACTAAAATGTTGCTTTAACTAAAATCACTACAATAAGCAATAGTTGCCAAAATGTATTTTGTCTCTCCTTTTATCTTGGATAAGTGTATCCCAATATTATGCTTTTTAATCTAATAGTTTGTCCTAATACATATTTTTAAAAGGAAAGTCATACATTTTACATAATTATTTAATTGCAAGAAATACAAATGCCTAAATTAATCAATAACTAGTAAGTAACTAAAATTGAGTGATTAAAACTGATTGTATAATGAAGCTAAGATTTTATTGATTTGGATTAGAATAGTATATCCTGAGCACAACATTTTCATTGTCCATCCTTTTCTGTCAGACTGATGTACCTCTTGCAGCTATCACCACTTCTTTATCTTCAATCCACCTTTCCCATGGCCATTCCAATTCTTTCTATATCCTGGCTTATATGAGAAAACTTTTTTCGGGAAAACATTTGTCACTTTCCATCCTCATTTAGTGGTCAAGCCTCTTGGTATCAATATTATAAAAACATATCCTTTTTTGCCCTATATTTTGTCTAATAATTCTATTAGACATAAGCTGGAGCCTAGAAATGTTGCAGCTTAGAAAATCCATCTCTAAAGACAGTAATTTTTGAGTCTGCATTTTAACTGTCCAGGTTTTGGCATCATATAAGACTGTTCCCTGTAGAAGGATAAATAGATTCTTATTTTCTGTTCCGAATGAGATATTTTTATTTCATACAACTGAGTTTAGGGTTCCAATAATCTTTCTTCATGAAGATATTTTTGATGAAAGGTTAGTATCAAAAGGTTCTTTTCCATTTATTTATTCTCTTAGGTTCACTTAGTACTAGTTTCTCTAGTTATATTTTCAGAACCTATTTGGATTACTACTCTAAAAGTCTTCTCAGTTGGAGGTTACATTCCTCTGATATTGTATACAAATTGCATTATAAATAAATATTCATCAATATGTTTCATATCTTTACACCTCCATTTTTTCAACCATTTATTGACAAGTTGTTCAGTAAACACGTTAAAGAGACTAGGTGATAAAGAGCATTTAACTCTTTGGATTTGGGAGGTGTTTAAGATAAAGGATTTTTACCCTCACATTTGCAAATATATTGAACAGGGTTTGCATTTCTTTTATTAGACCTTTACTAATACCTGCCAAACTCAATGTTTCCCAGAGTTTTTTTAATGGGGGTGTCATTAGCTTTCTGCAAGTCTATAAAGGCTAAATGTACCTCTTGGTTATGCACTATCAGCAACTCTAACTGTTGAGCAACAGTGAATAAGTGATCCGTAAACGAAGAAGCAACATAAAGTAATTGAAATACTACAGAATGAAGGAAAGAAAATATTGCAATATACCAATAATACTGTGGGATATTTTTTACAAAAATAAAACTATGGATAACGGATATACTGTACTTGCTCGTACAGGAACTGGCCTTTGAGACCAAATTCACAACAAACACCAATAATTTTCACCGAGAACTGGCTCATAGAGAGAAATTCACAGATTGTAGAATCACTTGTTGAAATATTTTCTGTTGCCCTGAACTTTAAAAATTCGTGTGTAGACGTCTTTAGCTACTCATTATACTCAGCTAGAGAAGTTTGAGCTCTTCCGTTTCCCCATTTTTGTTTTGAGCTAGCAGCAAAATATTTCAAGGCATGAAAGAAAATCCTATGCAGCAAGTTCTCTTGAATTAATAATTTCTATTTTTATGTTTTATAATAATAGCAACATATTTTTTGTATCGATTAGTTATATTCTAGCCAAATATGATGATAGAAAAAAAACTTTATTCAATAACACAGTAAGCTAACTACCATAAAATTTGGTGAAATTACAGTAGGAAGAAGTTGAAATCCACCCCTTACCTTGCATTCAACACAGCATTCTCCAGTTGCACATTCAGATTCTTTTTTCAGCTTACACGTATATGGGTCACAGCATGGATCATTCTCTTGACATTCTTGTATTAGACCACAGTCACAATCTTCTCCTTCCTCAATGACCCTGTTGCCACAGGACCGCCTCACCTCCAGCTAAAAAAATTCATAACGTTATAGGTTTTTTCACAAAATATAAATCAATTTTCCAACAAAATTTGAATTCGGACATCTAACCCAGGTATATCGGGGTATTTAATACATGAGTTTTAATAAAATTACTGATATATTCTTCTCAATTTTGTAGAAAGTCCACTACCATTAAATTGCTACATTGGTTAAAGTTTAATAAACAAAAATATTAATCAGAGCAAAAAAAAAAAATCATAATAAAAGAATATTATAGCTGGACATATAACTGAAATCAGTAAGAAATAAGTGAGCTACAAAAATGTTACGAACAAACTATAAAAACAAATTTATTACAGTTGATAATAACAATCTATAATAATAATTAACTTAATGATATTAACTGAAAATTGGCAATAAAAATTTTTAAAATTTTTTATGGTTGTGGTTAAACAGAAGAACTATAATAATGCAAGTACTTATAGGGGCAGAGTCTAATAGGGCAAATCCATAAAATGTTGAGTAAGGAACCAATGGTGGTGGTCATAATCCTAGCACTTTTACAAATGACAAAGTAATGTAAGTTACGGTCTGACAAAAGAAGTGTTGAGGAATGATAAGGTAGTTAAATATAATAGATCAAAATTAATGTTTGTAATAAATCATTGTAAAAGTTAAAATTTATGGAAATATGTTTACTGTATTAAGTACTGTTTCTAAATATTTTTATTTATACCTGATTTGGTTTATTGAGAAGGCATAGGCCATGACCTGTTCGAAGAGCACTATTATAATCTGCTCGGCTACATTCACTAAATTTGTACGGTTGGACGTTTTCGAGACCCACAATCGATTGGGCCATAATGCAACCATGCCAATCCCTACAGAAGCATTCTTCTCCTAAAAGAAATAATAAGAAAGAATTACTGCCAAGCTAATAAATGAAAATAAACTAAGCAAATAATACAATATCATCTTACTTCCTCCGTCATGACCCATTCCAATATTGTGACCAATCATGTGGGCCATGGTACCAGCTAGGAGGTGGAGTTCATATGCATTCACATCTACACTAATCCCAACTGACTTGTCTGTGCACACTGTTTCAGGAACAGACATACCAGCTTCACCTCCTTTGAACATCACGCCTCTGAAACATTGAATTTTAAATTACTAAGTAATGAGTTTTATTTATCGTGTTATTTATTTATATAAACTTAGGAAACCAAGTGGTTTGACACAATAATGCATGCAAGATAAGCAAAGTAAGAACAAAGAAAAAGAGTTATAAACAAAGTAAGAATAAAATAAAATAAAAGATATAATAGTTGATAGTAATGAATATGCCCCACATCACATCAAGAACCCAGAGTGTATTTATTAGGGAACGTACTCCATTCCAGATTTTTCAATGTTCTAGGATTATAATGTGGTAATCATAGAGCTACACATTATAATCCTAGCAGCCTTATTTATTTCATGACATAAATGAAGTACTTATTTTGGAGAAGAGATGATCCAAATTTGGCCATTAAACTCTGTACCTAATAAAAGTTTTTTACTACGAATTTTGGACCAAAAGAAAATTCTGTTTTCCTGGCAGAATGTGGAATAAGGTTGTTAACTACAAAAAAAAAAAAGGATAAAATTGGCAATCTTAAAATTGAATGTTAAAACAAAATTGAATATGATGGATTGAATGGTTTCCTAAAAATAATATAACTGATATAAAATTTAGAACCCTTAAAAAATAATTAATTGAAATTTAATTTTTGAATGAATATTTACAGATTTCATTATTTAAAAACAATACGAGCAAAACATAAAAAATAGCATTATTGACTAGAAATAAATATGAGAGAAAACATAGTTATGTGAAATGGAACTAACTAAAATGTGAGACAAAACAAATAATATAAAATAAAACAGAGATATTCCACACAATAATATAATTTGTCTCAAACAGAAATCAGGTGAGTGAAAGCCTCTATTAAATAAATATGAACCACATCTATTTTACTAATATTATATTATCTAATTTTATAGAGATGGTGTTATCTCTATATGGGTTAGAGTATACATGCATGTACTATAAATATATGAAGGGTTGTGGAAAAAACAAGTTTTACGTTTTTTTTTTCATTTCATTATTGGTATGGATATGGATTCAGAATGGAAATCTGCATTCTCCTAAAGAGTTAGAAGGAGAAAAAATCATGTTTTTGTAAATGCAAAGTTAAACCTACACTCTGGTTGGATATCTATTGCTTTCACTAATCAGTTCTGTTTTGTAGTTTTTATAAAGTAAATTAATTTCAAAATTCATTCAGATGATTAGTGGTTATTGAAAATATTACTGGCTTCATCAGATCACAACTCACTGCGCTTACTCAAGAGAAAAACAAACTCAAACAAATCTTTTTCAGTTGAGGTTAGGCCATCGTTGTCAAAAAGGTGAATAACATTTAAGTATTTAATGAGGAACTAAAAAGGATTCATCTTCTCATAAAAGGACAACTTCTTGGTAAGACCTCAACTAAGAAGGATCTTTTAGCAGTATAGCGAGCAAAACGAAAGGAAGACAACAGCTCAATACTTTTAGAGAATTTTCGTCGCCAAAATAGTGTTAGTTTTTTGACACCGCAACGTAAAATTCCATAAAAACAAAAAAAGACGTTATAGTTTCAACTTTAATATTCGAACGCAAAGTGCGTAGAGTAACACATCTCTTTCTTTTTTTTTTTCTAAAAATCCCTGTATACTTTCGTTAATTTAGTAAACTTTTTTCATTCAAAGAATTGTTGGTATTAATTTTAATTCCAATCATAGTTCAGAAGGGCCTAGCATCCAAATAAATAAAACATAATTTAAATTGTTTGCGGTATGACTTTACACCTGTTTACAATTATAACTACCTTTGTGAGCAAGGAATTGACATACCCAATTCTCCTTCAAAGGAAAAATGAAGGCAAAACGAAAGAAGTTGACCACGCCCTCGGAGCACAGTACATTGTTATATAAACTGAAGCAGAAGGCAGCCAATTATTGGATCTAAATCCTCTGCCTAGTCCCTCTAGTTCATAAAAAGGTCCAGCTTTTTTATTCTATTATCAAGGTAGCTTACAACCTCCATTGTGATAGTGTGATATTTAGATGTTCAGCTTGCATTTTTGATCTATTCTACCAGCAGATAGAAGATTACTTTTAAGAAACTGAAATAGTTGTGTTTTACTCTTAAAGTTCTGTGAATTTGACGAAATTTTGTAAAGTTTTAAACGAATTTGTACTAGAGGCGTATAGACCTTGGTTTGAATATTTTTCGATTTCCTCACGTTTTCAGTATAAAAATTGATCCAGTGTCTAATTATAATAAAAGGTTAAACTCTGTTAAATTCCAGGCCACTTTAGAGGTTACTAGGAGTTGCACTTGTGACTCGATGTACTTACGTGAGTAGTTGAGCAGTATCCTTCTCGACCCTGTACAACTTTCTGGAGGTGTAGTCGTTGAAGTTGAGCAAAGCCCTGCTGATGTCCTCGGACTTGTCGATGAGGGCCTGGTTGCTTCCTTGCCAAGTCTCTATGTACACAATTGACACTCTCGTGTTCAAGGTACGGAAGTACTGTGAAAACAATATTTTACTTTCATCTTCATAATAACTTAGAAACTGGCTAAAATTATTTCAGATTCTTGTGAATTTCCATACAAATACATTTTTTTTGTTAAATTCACCAGTAGTAAGCACATTAACAAAAATATTTAAACCTTTTTAGTATTATGATGTTATTTTACTCAGGGTTTTCTTTAAAATAGTCGCTTTGGATTTTTAAAGTTCTCTCAAAGCTATCTTACTTTAAATTTTATCAAAAATAAGTGATATTATTTTTTTATGGCCACCTTTCTGACATACGGGAGGGTGGGGGTTATCTACAGGTTACAACTCTATTCTAACGATGGTGGGGTGTCAAGTTTTAATTTCCTGGGACAGCCACAGAAATAAAAGTCGATCCGGATTCGAACTGTTGGCTCTTCAACTCGCTTGGCTACGAACAGTCCAAAACTGAAATAACCTGACAACCTATGACTGATGCATTAGTAGTATTATGGATCAGTAGTGGTATCAAAACTCAAATAGGAGAATATACCAATGGTAGAAATATGAATCATGATGAAACAAATTTTATTAATGATTATTCATCTCAATAAAATGATTTCAAAAGTTCTGGATTTCTTTTTTTTTTTTTTATAGAGTACTAAATTCAAAAGTCTTCATTATCCGATAATATCGTCTTGAATTTACTCATTTTATGAATACACATCAAATTCAAAATAAACTTTAAAAATGGCCAATTCACAAAAAGTTGTTTTATTGATTTATTAAAACTCTAGTCTGTTAGTATTAAAGAAGTATTATACACTTACTAAAGGTATCTAATACTGCTAAAATGGGCTTTTTAACGACCTGATAATAATTAATAATTAATAATATTAAGTATAAATTAAAACTTCTTCAGGCGAAGAAATTGTACCTAGATCAAGTAGTTCAAACGAAAAGTAAGCACACTTTCATGAAATTTATTCACAAAATGCTAAAATCTAAGCTTACTTCCCTATCACGTCAAGCTAAATTCCACGTCCACGGGGAAAATTTCCTGTTAATGACTGGAATAACCTGTTAAAGACTTTCTTGATCACTAAAATCTTTCTAAAATAAGCTCAATATAAGTTAATTGAAATGACAGCAAAGTAAAATTCTTTAGTTGTTCAAAAGCGTTATTTTTTATAATTTAAATCTCAAGTTCCTACTACTGGTGTATTTACACTAAATATTACTAATAAATTACAACTAATAATATTGATTAAATTTTACCAATTAAGTTCCTAAATAGTGTTGTTTATAAAAATAATTTAAATAAATGAATGGTAACTTTAAGAAACAATGAACAATTGGAGAACCAAATCCTTACCAAATCAGCGATGTTGGCTACTTGAATCGCGTCGTGGACAACTTCTGATCTTGTACTTCCATTCCTCTTCTCAAACTGAACAGATAAATAAAGTAATTAACAACATAGTTAAGTTAATTTATATCTAAAAGTAAAAAAATTAAAATTTGAGCCCCAACAACTCATGAAGGGTCTGGGGTTCAGTACTATTTTTGAATAACGGATGTGATTTGATCGACATCTTGCCCAACCACCACATTTTTTCTCAATGATATTATATAATTATAAAATCTATAAGCAAAAGTGTGTAACAAATATAGTTATGATTTAGTATATTGGTAAATAAGATATGTTTGACTTAATAAATAAAAACGGTAACAAAGGGATTGGGCAAACTGTCCTTCAGAGATTTCATATAATTCAAGATTCATAATAAGTTGATTAATATTTTGCAGTATGGAATAAATTAATGCCACTCATACAGGGAAAATGAAAAAAAGAAATAAATAGTAAAATAAATGTATGAAATTAAATTATTTCAGTGTTTTTACAGACCCTAATTATTCAATAAAATTATGGTTCTGCTACCCTGATAGATTGGAACAGAGTCGATAGTGACTATGGTAGAAAGTAATAATTAATTAACTGAGATTTTATTTATTTAATACCAGATCGCCCTGGTACATTTTTTTTTTTTTTTTTTTTTTTTAACAATTGATTATAGGGACGTATAGTCTCATACAAAAGACACCCCTAACTATATACAACGTCTATATAAATCAATAAAAAAAATTAAGGTAAACTAAATAATAATTCTCAATAAAAGATTAATAATAAAAACGTATAAAGTAAATTTAATAACAAAAACAATCAATGACATTTATAGATTTAACAAAATAAACAATTCACTTCTAATGGAAAATAAAAGAAAGTTAATTTAAGAAAATAAAATTTCAATAGAACTGATGAAATATAACTTATATCAGGATGTCCTGCAGCAGCCTGAGCTTCAATCTTCGGGTTGTGGTAGGGTTTCTCAAGTTGTAGGTCACTGCTCCTTTCTGTAGCTGTCGTTAACTGGGAGTGGAACTACATGAACCTTTTTTTTTATATAATCCTCCATTGGTTCTATTTGTAATGCCCGATGCAGTGGGCTGTTTCTTACAAACCAAGGAGCATCGAATGCAATTCTTCAGACATTATTTTGAAAAGATTGTAATTTTTTCCCCAGACTTCACAGCCGTACATCAGCAGTGGCCTGAGAATTGTTTTAAAAAGAAGAATAGCCGTTTCTGGTTTTAATTAGGATAGGATATAGCATTGCTAACCTTGCGTAGGTTTGAGTTAGTTCGATGTCGATATGGTGGAACTAACTGCTATAAAACTGTAAAATAAACAGGCTTTACAAAAATTGCTACAGTTCAGCTTAGACGTGCAGGACAAAAACATAATATGACTATAAATAAATAATCATACACATGTACACGAATAAAACGCTTCGACTTTTTTTATTACACGGCCCTCCCCATAATAAATCGCACTAAACCACAGAGGAAGGTTGTTCAGAAGCAGTAGGCCCCAGGGGTACAATATATCAGGGAACTGATAAGGGTCGGTAGCGAGAGAGTCTCTACAAATTATAAAGTGGTCTATCACATGGGCGGGTAGATGCTACACTAACTGACTGCTTCTCTTGAATTATTGACTGTCCTGCTTGTCCCCCCTCTTCAAAACTCTCATTACGATTAACAAATGAATAAAATAATCATTAAAAAAAAAATCACACAACTTTCATATACCACTACGAATTTTATTTTTTACTTTTTATTAAATTACTATTAAACTTAATTTCAACATCAATTATATATAGCATGATGTGAGGAGGAAATTTAAACCTATTTTTACATTCTTCAATAAAGAATATTTCATCCATTGCTTTCACCAATTTAACACATAATGATAATAATAATCGACCGGAATTGCCTAAACGATGCAGTTTTAAAATAATAAAAAATTGTTAAAGCCGAATGGATGTTTTTTATAACTGCTAAACATATCTATCTCCAAAAAATTTTGCATTGTATATAAATGAATTGAACTGGATCCAGAAGGTCTTGTTTCTTGTCTGGTTCGAAACAGCTCTTAATGATTTAAAAGAAGAATTTTAATCGAAATTTGTAAGAATTGGTGAAACTGTTATGTTAGAATTATTATCAGACATGTATTAAAATGGTTATAGTAGAGGCTAAAATATTCTATATTAAATAATGTAAAAATAGGTTTAAGTTTCTTCCTCACACCATGCTACCTACAATCGATTTTGAAATGAAGTTTAATGGCAATGTTATAAAAAAACAGAAACACTTTTTTGTAATAAATTGACAATATATTTTATAAATTTAATTTTTATTTTCTATTGCTATAAAAATTTATGTTTCTCGAGGAGCGAGTAACGAATCACCTTTTTCCCTCAAAAGTATTCAACAGGTTTAGCCCTCCAGTGCATATTGCCAACTACAGGTGACACAACTTTGAGAGTGCATGTCTTAGCTACTGCAGTGTACCTAGATAGATTCATTTGAAATATCGTTCAATTGTGAAATAAATAAGAATTGTGCTGTTAACAAAATCTAACCCTTTATAATCATTTTCGTTCTGAGTTGTTGTTGTTGTTGTTGTTTGTTGCTTAAAGGCGTAAAACCCTCTGGTCATCAACGCCTATGGCGTGATAAAAGTAAAAAAATAAATAAAATAAATAAATAAATAAAAAATAGAAAAATAATTTTAAAAAATAAATAAATAAAAAACATAAAAATCGAAGAGGAGTTATAATTTATAAAGAAGGTGATGTGCTTTTAAAAATTCAAATACTCCTGTAATTTTAGCTTCCTCATCTGCCAGAGTTTCGGATAAATTTGGTGCCAGTCCTATCCTGTTTATTGTTGGTAAATAGTGAGTACACTCATCAAAAATATGTCTAATCGTAAGAATGGACTGACAATATTTGCACGTTGGAGGTGGCAGTTTTCTGATCAGGTGAGAGTGCGTGAGGAGAGTATGACCTATTCTCAAGCGGGCCAGAGCAACCTCCTCGTTCTGAGTTTTCAGTAACTTGCATGTTTTATAAAATAATATAATAAGTGAATACTATGGAAGATATCTTTACTAGCTCACAGGAGATAAGGAATATTTAAAAAGGTCTAATTTTAATTCTCTAACTCGGGAGAGGTGTAGCCTTGTTCATAATGGGAAATAATCGTCTATACTTAGCTAGTATTTCATCCGCTTTGTTTATACTTTGGTTTACCTTTCGCTAATCCTTTAATGGCGTTATTGTTACTCCATCTTTTACCTCCCTACCTATTGCTCATACAGTTTTGCTCTGGTTTCCATGTCTCTAACCAGTATACTTCTAACGTGACATATTATTAATCACATTTAATCATTTTACTCACCTGGACTTAAATTAAATCATAGGCCGAGGCAAGATGAACTTTGATCTTTTACGAATTTTGGACTCTACAGCCTCTGATGGAAGAACTGCAATTTACAATTTCAATTTCAAATTGCATTGAAAGTAATCGTGAAGATTTTTGTCATCATCACATCCAATTGTATAAAAAACAAATAGTACAATCTTGTCTACCATGAGATAAATGCTCACAGGACACCTTTTATGGGAAAAAAATTAGAAAACTCCCGCCTGTTAAAACTTAAATACAGACTGTTAGAATTTTGACGTTCCCCACATACGATGTGGTGTGCAAAACTAAAAGTAGACTTAAATACCCACCGATAACTACTCTCTAGTCGAGCGTGATTCTGACCATATCACCTCCTTGCATTACCGTTGTTCTAGTAACAGTACTTCTTTACGAAGTACTGAACCCCTGACGCTTTATGGGTTGTAATGGTACAGAATACATTTTTTTTTTTTAAACTACTTTCTTAAACAATCTCTCTGCACTTCATTCTTGTGTTCTCAAGACCGTGTATTTTGTAATGTCCGTGAGAACACTGAAAATTTTTTCTATAAAGGCCGAACGCGGTTTTGTATAAACTATGATTTTCATCAATATGTAGGACAAACTAAAATAAACATGTTATACGTCTCCAATGTCTTTCTTTTTATTGATAACTCTATATTTTCTGTATGCAAGTATTTTTATCTTATATATTTATGTCCCGTATATCTTCCCTCTGCCTGAAGGTGGTTAGAGGGTGCCAGCGTAGGCCTTATTTAGGGATAGGTTTTACGGCTCTCTCCGTTATCCATCTTCGCAACATCCTTTCGCCCTGTGCCGTAAATCTGTGATGCGTAGGCCCAGAAGGGTTCCAGTAAGTAAATGTGAGCATTCTTTCTGTCTCAGTACAGAAATAGTTCCTCGTTATTTAGGTTTGATGATGACTACAATGAGGGTCGAAACGTCGAGGAAACGATCATGACATAACTTAAAAAGAATTACCATAATAAATACAAATAATAAATAATAAAAATAAGCTGATATCTGTTCTTTGTAATTTATAAAGTAATTAATAGAGTAATATATAATTTAATTAGCCATAATAAATAAGCCAATTGATTAATTATCATTATATATTTTGTGCATTATCATTCATTTAATCAGGCCTATCGGCCGTTAAAGTCTAACTATTTTAATCATACAAACATTTCATTATGATAAACCAGCCAGTATATTTTTAGGCCAAAAAGAGTAAAATATTTAAAACTCAACTAACCTAAGTATGCAATAATAATACTATACTACTATAACATACTCACTTCCTTAGTATATCAAAGTATAATGAGTAAATTTTACTTTGATGTAGTAATCATGAGTATTGGGAATTTAAAGAAAAAACAATTTTTTTTTTAAGAACTTTAATTAAACTTATATTAATAAAATATTAGTATTAATAACAACTATTTGAATAATGATTTTTAAATTGTTGACATGAGGTGTGCTATCACTGGTTTGTGCTTAATAATTTTATTTGATTTTGTATTGATGATAACGAAACTTAGCTAGTTCGTTATTTACTGATTCTTAGAGCAGCTGTTCCCAGACCTTTCTTGCCATGACACCCTTTTCGGGCAAACAAACAAATCACAGCCACCCTTGTTAGATTAAAAAAAATTCGCGGCACCCTTGTCAAGATAAAAAAAAACATAAGAATATTGGTATTATTGTCCTTAGAGAGGCTGAATATATAGGAAATGAATAAATAAGTAAATGCTAGAATGCACTGGATATTTACTATTTTAATTTTTTTTTTTTTTTTTTTGTAATATTTTGAGAATGTTGCATTCGATCGAGGCACCCAAAGTGTCGCGACACCCTTTTTGGGAACCACTGGTTTAGTGGCTGTGTCTGAGATCTCCCTGTTATTATCATAACAGTTGAATTGTTAATTTTTTTTTTAGTTTTTCTCTAATTAATTAATAAATTTGTTTAATATATTTTCAAAACATGGACTGATAATATGGCAAGTTTTTTAATATATTTGCCACATTTGGTCTGACCATAGAGTGACAAGTTATTCATGATCTATACAAATTGAATATTTTATGAAAAAATAATAATTGGTAATTTGTAAAATTATAGAAATATAATATAGTTGTCATATTTGTAAACAAACTTGAGTAGCAGATTACTAACCACAGGGTAGGAGCACCTCAAATCTCGATCTCAGAATTTGTTACGAGTAAATTATA
>NW_027116359.1:121520-141197 GCF_000696795.3 Halyomorpha halys | reverse complement strand
CAAGAATAATCCAAAAAATAGGGCCTTCTATTTTTTTTTAATTACGAAATTATATATATTTGTAATGTAATTATTTTATACTTTTACACACGCCACTCCGGTTGTTAGATCCTTGAAGACGTGGAGGAAGTTTTTTTATGACCATGTTGTGTAATTGCAAAAGCGTCGACTCATAATAGTTTTTTTTTTTTTGTTTTTTTTTTAATTTTGGTTACTGCCGGTTTTAGTTGTATATTGGAACAACCAGACTTCGTTACTCCTGACAATGAAATCAAAAAAGTAAAGAAGTACTACGAGAATTTTTCTGAGAACTGGTTTGGCATAGGCAAACTAAAGTGTTTCAGCGTCTTCAAAAAGTTCCAAAGGGAGGTTACGAAGAAAAATAGTAAACTTTCAACTTTGCACTCAGGTGGTTCGCGGATGGCCATTTAACACATATTTTAGTGAGAATTTGTTGTTATAACTTTTCAATAATTTTTTCCCAGGTATTTAAATGCAAATGGAAATGTTTTAACAGGTAAAAGTACAATAAAAGTAAAAATCCACTTTTAAACGACCTGGTTTTGAAATATTTACCAAGTTGGGCCTAGTTTTGGGGAAAGGAGTAGATATGGTGTGCACTTGGTTCAATTTCCGACTTAGCCGTCCACCAACTTTTATGCGTTGGGGACCACAGCTTTAAAATAATGTAATATTTATAAATGAACGAAACCAACTTTTGGGATTACCCTTACATATTCATTGCAATTAAAATAGATTACGGTCCACCCCAAAAGAATGATTGCCAGGACAAAAAGATAATTAAAGAAGGAGAAGAAAGGTCCACAACAAATGTAAGTTGGTACTTACCATTGCTTTGTCGATAACCAGGGCTGTCTCTATGTACTTGGTGGCCTCTAGGACATCCCTCTTCATCCTCCGGTCCGGGGCAAGGCCGGAGATGTGCTTGGGTCGACGGTAGGCGTTCGGCCACTCAAGGTTACCAGAGAGCGCGCACCCTTTGTTGGCCTTCGTTCGTGCCTCGAAGATAACATGTGGGTGTTTCTGTAACAGGTTGTAAGCAGTTTAGGGGAAAGCAAACACTTTAAAACTTATATAAATATAAGAAGATGATCAGGGTTGCGGTAAAAAAAAGAACAAATAGTTTATAACTATTTTAATGTCCGACATTTCGCCCCACTTTGCAGGGCTTCATCAGGGCTAAAAAGATACAAAAAAAAACTACTAAAATAAGGTAATTTAAGCTAGAATAAATATTATGTAAAAATAAAGTGATAAGAAATTATATATATATATAAGGAAGGAAGACATAAAATAGTATCAATATAAAATAAACTTGAAAAAACAATGATAAAAATAAAAAATAATTAACAATGGCAAGAGTAAATTTTTTTTAAAAATACGTAAAATATACAGTTAAAAAAGTACAGGAGACGTACATAAAACAAAAACAATACGGAAAAAAAAGAAGAAAGTAGAGAGTAAATAAACCTCTTTAAAGCATAAATATAAATAAAAATAATAATAATGATATTAAATGATAATAAATGAGCAAAGAACAAATCACCACCTACCTGTTCAAAGCGAAAGGTTGAACAGAAGGAGACAATAAAACGGAAGCGTGGAGGAGTGGGAAGGAGGTGAGCAGCCGATTAACGGCTATATTTCTATTTCTATTTCTAATACGTCGCGTATTCAGGAAGTAGTCACAAAGATATGAAGAAAAATGAAAAATAATAAGAGAAATATACAGAAATATGATAATAATAACAATAATAATTTTCTAATTTAGGAATAACTAAGTAAAATTAGAATGATACATATCGTTACTAATAATACGATTTTATACTGAAGAAAATATAGTTAGGGTAGTGATTACAATATAGGATATAATAACAATGACTGGAAAAGAAGTAACTAATAATAAGTAAAAGCAAATAAAGAGTATTAAAAAAAAATACAAACAAATAAATAAGAAAAATAATTAGACAATGATAACAACCGTAGTTTTTATATATTGTGAAAATAATTATTTATCTACACTGATAATAGTAATAGTAAAGATAACAGGAGTAACATAAATAATATAAAGTGAAATAAGGTAATTTAAAAATCGGAAGTGAAAGTTTACAAAATAAAATAAAAGTACAAGGTGAGATATAAAAAGAAGTACATAAAAAGATTAAAAATAAGTAATAAAGTATAGAAATAAGTTAAAAATTGTGATAGAATGTTGACAATATAGGTGATGATAATGATAAGTGATATTTAAATTTTTTACGGTCAACTATATATACATATATTTACAACTTATAGTTCATAAGTATCTACATTAATAATAGCAAAGAAGTTTAATTATTAAATTGAAGTTAATTTAGAGGAATTGCGTTTCCCGGTATCGGGTTTTCAGGGCATCCATTCAATATGAACAAGAGTGACGTCTCACTGCTCATATCGTATATAAAGGAATGCCTATTAAAAAATTATCTCAATACAACACCTTAACGCATCATCATCAAGCGTTCTGTCTGCCATTGAAAATTTACAATAAATAAAAAATTAATAATAGGTACAAAAATTTACTTCTATTATTTTTCCTGATGACATCAGAATATTTATTGATGACCTACCTCCTGGATGCTGGAGAAATTAAATTAATTATCTAATCTATAATCTTATATTTTTTTCTTTTTCTGATCATAATTACGTATTGCCTATCCAATAAATTTGATAAAATAAACATTATTTGATAAAAGTTGAAGCAAGTTTAAAAATCCTAAATTTATTCTGGAATGGGTCCGCAGAGAAGAAAAAAAAACTTGTTTAACGAAAATGAAATAGGAACATGTGATAAAAAATATAATAATAAAAAATACCTATTTATGCAAGCGTGCATGTTTATTATTTACAAGAATACGGAAGGTTAGTATTAAAGGGGATAGGTGTATAATTGATGTTAAGGAGGAAGCTTTACGAATGGATATGGGTAAAGCCCCATTCCAAAATGGGGTAGTTCAAACGATAAAGGATTTTTCATGGGAGGGAATATATCGTTTGGTTGAGATTTTGTAGGTAACAGGTGGGTGGATAAACGAAGGGTGAGTAGGATTACATAGGAATGTTTTTTTGGTTCTTAAGAATTGAAATAAAAATCTACCTAGAAGGTATCGTCTTCGGATATTACGAAGGAGCCAACTTTACACGTTATAACAAGAGATATAAGAACGACCGGGAGTGCCGAAGATAAATTGAACTATGTGTCAAGTTAATTTTGTTTTGTGATTTACATATATATTTAATACAATTAATTAACATAATAAAGTAAACCTAATTTAATTTTGATATAATTCGGATTTTCTCTACCTACTATTTGAAAAGTTCTTGTTGTTTGTAACGAAGTATTTTTCCATGGTTTAACAGGTACCAATTCTGCCGAAAGCGTGGTTCTCATTTTCATTCCGTTTCTTATCTCCTCTAAAGGAGTGAGGCAAAAATTTCGCTCATTCCTCTTGTTCTTCAGCGGAGAAAATTAAAAGCTGTCGGGAACGCGCTTTAATTAAAGAAGGGTCGATTGGGAATTTCGCTAAGGACGACTAATTGAAAGGAAAAGAAAACCTGCCTTAGCTGCTATATTGAGATCGGCGGCTTTTCCATCTAACGATCAACATTTCACGCAGGACCGACTTCTGTTAATAATTAGCCAACTTATAGAAAATTTCTCTCCTGGAAGACTGAACATTGTGAAAACCATCCACTTGAAATTCCCTAGTAATTCTATTTTTATTGTAATTCTATTTTATGACTTGGATTCTCAACCTCATTCTAAGCAGCCCTGACGAAGGCTAGACATTTCGACTGAAACGTCGGCACAAATGAATAGGTTTTTTAACTTATTTATATTCTTCTCTAACCACACCCCCAACCATCCTCTCTTTATAAAATATATATATAATAAAAGAAAATGAAAAATGATCTTTTTTCTGATACTAAGTCCTCTAAGAATAAAGAAAGTGAACATAAAGGACTGCTCATGGTCAAAATATAATGTTCAAATAATCTTATTGCCTATAGAAATGCTCTATTTAATCAGAAATACAGCCCAAATGCATCGGGTTGCAACAAACTACAGCAATATTTAGTCCATTATTGGATATGTAAACACTAAATATAAATAAATTAAAAACGACTAAATAAGTTAAAGCAAATAAATAGGTTAGTAACAATAAACTTTATTTTTATATGGCATAGCTCGGTTTATATTTTTATTTGATATATGAATATCAGAGATATGAATAAAACACAATTTATTCCAGCTCAAAGAGTGATGTGTATTGTTTGAATATGTATGAAATAAATAAATCGAGAAAAAAAAGGAATGAAATGCATTTTGTGCACACTCAATTATTGGTGAACTCAACGATGAATTATTTTCATTTGCTTTATGAGAGCACTAACTTTTTATCCATTTTTTAAATTATTTTAAGGCATCAACCACTACGGCGTCATAATTGCATTAATTTTCGAAATTTTTATAAGACATTATTTCCTAATTAACTGAACTTAGTAATAGTCCTTATTGCCTTAATTTAATTGAAGTGTATAAATATTGAAAAATGGAAACTTGTGGCAAAATTTTACGATAAAATTTTTTAACCAACTGAGCTTTTTCCAGTGTAGCCTATCGTATATAGTTGCTATGATCTCTCCAACTAGAGCCTTTTAATAAAACTATTTATGCTCCAAGCTGAAAAATCTATAAAATAATTATAAGATTAATTATTTTAATTTATATTTAGTTTCTCAAGTGAGTCAGTTCAAAACTTGTTACACTGATTAGATAATTAATTAAACAGAAAATCTACCTTAGGTTGTAGGGTGAGAAAGTCTCGTCACTTAAATTTTTCGCCAAGTTAAACTCCTTCGAAAGTTTCCATTCCTAACTTAAAAAGAAAATATTTAAAAAAAACCTGGGCGATCATTAGTAAGAAAGTTGGAAATCCCCCGAAGCTGATCAAGTTAATGGCTTCCTTAAGGATTTACCTAGCCATAGCGGAATTTCTTGGCCTAACAGGCCCACGGATGCGGGAGCTTCCCTGCCGGTTGACGAAGTTGCCAACTGAATTAGAAAACTTCGTTTGGGCCGAGCCACACTTTTCCACGACTGACTCGCGACTCAACGACTGTTCTTCCTCTTTCAGACTTTGACGATATTGCTTCGCGGATGTTTCAGAACATCGTTAAAACTTTTTTTTTTTCTTTTGAGGAAAAGAAAACTGCCCGCTATTATGGTAATTCGTCGTTTTCCTGACATAATGTGACGATAAAATCCAGTTATTGAAAGTTTTAAATATTTGAAAAACTGTTTTGTATAAATGGGAATAACGAAAATTTTTACTTTATTTTCCTTTTTGGATCCGCGTCTGTCAACCATACAATTGACAATGAGCAGATGGGTTGACACCAATTAGTCGATTTTTCACTAATTAATGAGGGACGAAAATCAAATTAACAAAGAAAAAATATATTTTAGGATACTATTAGATTCAAGAACAATACTTTAAGTATTTAAATTAAATACATTTAATGAAGAGTTAATAATTGACCGTGGATTAACATGAGAAGATGGTCGGGGTGCAAAGATATACAAATAATAAAATAAGCAACAATGAATTTCAGGCCTTCATCAGGACAAACAACCTTAATTCAGAGCAACATAAATATAGAAATAATTAGAAGATAAATATCGTTTATCTTTTATTAGTATCAACTATTATATTCTTAATTCATTTTTATGCATATTCCAGTTTTTTTATTATTTTATTGTTTCTCTTTGTTGATTTGCTTATCTTTGCTGACCGCACCCCCAACTAAGATCGCCGCCCTACCTGGAATCACCATATCAAAATCAAACTAACTCAAACTTATGCAAGGTTAGCAATGCTATATCCGATCCTAAACAGAAATTCTAAATTAGAACCAGAAACTACTGTTCTTATATTTAAAACAATCCTCAGGCCACTGCTGGTGTACGGCTGTGAAGTCTGGGGAGCGGCATCCTTCACGAAAAGGAAAAAACTACAATCTTTTCAAAATAAAGTCCTAAGAATCGCAGTTAATGCTCCTTGGTTCATAAGAAATAGCCAGTTGCATCGCTAATTACAAATGGAGTCAATAGAGGATCACATCAAAAAACGGTTCCACTCCCAGTTGCCGACAGTTGAAGGAGCAGTGACCTACAACCTGGGAAGCCCACCCTCAACCCGAAGACTGAAGCCCAGACTGCTGCAGGACATTCTTTTATAAATTTTTAATAAATATAAAATTAATTCATAGACACACTACCTCTATTTACATATTATTATTATTCATTTTAGGATTATGATTGACAGTTAGGGGTGTCATTTTTATGACTATACCACCTCATAATTAACTGTTAAAAATATATATATAATATAAGTTATATCAACCATGTGAGGCCCACCAGGCCTATCTGGTATAAAAATAAAATAAAAAAACCCCAACTATTTTCTCAAAAATTAATTATTTCCTTTCTTATTTTGCTATTCTTCAATTCATTTATCCACCAATGTTTATTTATTATTATTATCCATTTTAGTTTTTAATTTTCTTATTTAATTTTCTTTTTATTACTATTTATTTTCTCTTCTTTACATTTAATATGTACAAATTAAAATGGATTAATTGCTTACAGCTTTGATACTTATCATAATTGAGTGTGATAGATGGTTATTCTAATAATCATTTAATAAAAAAATAAGAAAGAAAACATATTCTCTTACATAACAGTAAACAATGTTCTACCAATTCAGCAATCACCAGTTCATGGAGACTAGATCAGATGAATGGAGATCAAAGATAGTATCTCACATCAACAGTCTAATAAATCAATGAAGTTCTTATGACTAGGAGAAAACCGAAGTCAGTACTTTGGTATGAAACTGAACTAGATGAATTTCGATTGAGGAAATACATAAATTTTGGAAAACAGCATAAAGAAGGTTGACAAAAAAGTTTTATTTCATTAAAAAATGGAAATATATATAAAAATTATTTTTTTCTAAAACATTTTTTAAACTATGAGTACATAAATAAACCCAGTAGTTAAAGTATACACACAATTATACAAAAATAAATAAATTAAATGACCAATAACCATATCATCACATCATGTAGGGCATACATAATAGTACATTTAATTTTCTGGATTACATTTACAAATATTAGTGGTGGAATCTAATTTGCATATCAAAACCCGTTGAAATTATTTAACATTCCGGAAAAAAGAAAAAAATATATATAATGGTCTGTTGAATATGAAAACAGAATTAATAAACATTTCCATTACGGTAATTGAATGTGGGATGGGAAATGGGAAAATTTATGATTAAATGGAAAGATTGAAAATTTAATCCAGTACCATTAGGTGATTGGCTTATCGTTCATTCGACTTTCTACTAATCCAAATTAGCCTGTCTAAATATTATTACTATTCCTAAATTAATATTCAACTTCAAAATTACCATATGTGTTTTTATTTCTATTAGAGTTATACTTGAGTGTTTTGTTAAGTCACATGAATCGCAATGAAGGAACAATGTAGTAATAAGCAAGAATATACTCTCAACATATTTGAAAGGAAAATTTAAAAATAAAATTTTTAACTATTGCCAAATTACGGATCCGTTGAATGTATTTAGTTATAGTTTGTTATTTCTTATTACTGAATATTTTGCTGTTCTGTATTGTTTTCCTACTTTTGAGAATCACTCATATCCTTTACTTAGGGTTCAATTGAAGCAAGGTCTATTTAAATGCAAATAGGCGTATGACAATATTATTTTGTGGCGGCTTCAATACGGAACTTTTAAATAGAAGATTAATATTAACACTTTCCTCCAAACATAAACTTCCAATATTTAGCTTTTTGTATAGCTAAAATGTTTAACAACAAGTTATTTTTCATAACTCAAAATTTTAGTAAATTAAATGATCGATTAACTCAGTTACAGATGCTAATTTCAAATTAAAACAAAATATAACAGAAACTAAATAAAATAAAAAAACGGAAAAAAAAGAGTTTTTTTCTACATATATGATTTCTTCGAATTTGAGAAACAGTTAAAGTCTGTTTAAAAACAAATTTACATACAAATAAAAATAAAAATTACAAATGTAGAGTTTTAAATTCCCCTCGCACAATCACTAACCACCTTCAACCAACCTCACAATCACCTCCTTAAGGTTGAGGCGACAGTGGCTTTCAGATTTCTCGCAAATTACAGTGGCAATGGTCAGTAACTTCATTCAAGTCAAAAATATATATAGTTCAAGCGCTCTCACTCATACGCGGCTGGGAGAGAAGTCCTGCTTTGCCTTCCACACAAGGGTGGCAAAGCTTAGTTCATAGTTCCAGAAACTGAATATTGTATAAAGGAGCAAATTTATATTTATTTTATTTTTACGTAAACTTAATTTGCTTTTTCTAGTATATAAATTATTTTGTTATTATGTAGTCAGTTTTATTTTATTATATCGATTAGATTTGTATTCATATATGTATTTGTAATTTTATTCTTTTATTATAATTAATATTTTTTTAAATTTTGTGAGAACTATTGTTATTTACATTTTTTTTGTTATTATTTTTGGATCTATGATGTAAATAATGGTGGATTATATTATTATTATTTTTTAATGAAAACGATATTTCAAAAAAAAAAATTTTAAATGAAATTAAAATTTAAAGCAATTATGAATCAGGCTGTAAATAATGATTAATACTTCAAAATTCTATCTCTTAAAATGATTAAAGTCTTCTTTCTTAAATTTAATAAAATGAAACAGCCATACAAATTTCTGGAAATTTTTATTTCTTGAAAAATTTGTTTTTAGGTTTTCTTCTCCTTATAATTATCAAAATGTGGTGATATGTACCAAGGATGCAAATAATTACGGAATAATCCTGAAGGCGGAAATTATGGGGACGCAGGAAGTCAGGCGGAGGTCGGCCACATCCGCTACCTGCGAAAGGTTCTCCCCCCGGGTTTAAGCACGTTCGGAGGGTAGCTCAATTTTGAAACCGGGTGCCTTCCCCCCCCCCCAATAATCAGTGATATATGAAATGTAGGCAGTGCATAAGTTCAAAAGGGGCAAAGCTGGAGATAACTCAAATATAACAGTTGAAGGTTCGATGCTCAAGCCCAGGAACTAGTTTTGCAACGCTAGGTGTAAGAGAAACCAAAAATCTCTTTAGTTCCAAGAACATGATTGACAAACGAAATCAACCCTTGGGCCTTACATTGTAAATATATAAATTAAAATAAGTATCCGATCACGAACAAATGGAGGTATGTTCCCTAGAGAAGAGAATGAAATTATGACGTAAGAATCCATACACAATGTCACCAAAAAAAGAACTATACGTAATGAATTATTGTTAACGGACATTGAATTAAATTACCTTTTGAGAATTGTTCTGCTTAGTGATGAATGATTTTAAGTTTGGATTTAATATTTTTTCCCCATTCCAGGCTACAATTTATGCAATTGGATACAAATACAGATTCTTAACACCATCTAAAATAACCATAAACAGAAAGGGACTTTTAGATAGTAATTATAGAAAAGATTTCGCTAATATTTATTTATTTTGATGTACAGAATATTTTTAATTATTTATAATAATAATATCTTGGACGAAATGTAATATTAAGCTGTATCCCTGTTTTTTTTTTACGTTTATGAGTGTGGAGAGATATTTATAGCTGTTACCTAAGGAGGTCCAAGAGACCGAGGAGCTTCAAATTTGGCCATTTTTCTATTTTACTTTGGATACTACTTGATCACATGTCTTGCAGTTAATACTATTTGGCAACGCTGGCATTTTTGTGCAGATGCTTTATCCGCCAGATAGCCGTGGATAAGGAGGTAGTGTCCCAGTTTGAGACAACAGCAAATACTACGTCTCTACTAAACTGTCCGAAGCAAGAAGCCCATTTTGTAACTGTTGCTTTCACCACTTTTTCGAAGCCTGTTCGTTCTACAAACTTTACCAATCTTCCCATATAAGTTTTCAAAGAGGATGGAAAATGCCTGCATTGGAAAATGATCTTTCAACATATCCAACCAGTGATCCTCGGTTGCTACCACCGTCTCATTTACAACAATGCCAATATGACTAGGTATCCATACGAAAAGCACCGATCTCCTTGATGTTTTCAGAATGTAAGGAAGATAATGTATCTTTTTGATAAGATGAGCTTTCGAAAATTTTTTTTTTTAGATTTTGAAGATAGCTGAAACACAACTATGAGTGGAACTCAATTCATTACAGATTCATGAGATATATTGCGTATACCTGTGTGTGTTTATACACGAAGAGAGATTGGAAGAACTATGGATCGATAGATAAACGGGAAGCCGGGATGGAATGAGATTGGAGGCGAGTGAAGCGAAGGATAAAATCAGAAAGATCGGGAAATGATGAAGCGGCCCTAACCAGCGAAGCAGTCGTGAAAAATTCCTGTTCCTCATCGGAGGGGAATAAACCTATCCTTCTGGGTCGGTGTAATCCCCCAGGATCGGATCAAGTTTTCATCCTCAGCGACCCAAGTGCTTATATATTGAATCCCGCTTCGCCCTCGTCTTCCATTGCTACTTACAGTCCCGTCCAATTGGCAGCGCTTCTAGGGGCTTAGGTTCCAGCAATGGCCTTGTTTTTATAGAACGTTTGCCGATTATAGAGCCAATCCTAGTGGGGTTTTTCAAGATCAACCCATTCCAACAAAACATAAATAATTAGAAAAATAATAAAATAAAACGTTATGATAATAAATCCTGAGTGGTCGTGGTTAAACGAGGCTTATGGATTTTTTGGAAAAATTCTAAAGTACAAATAATAGGACCTAGTGAGAGAAACTGATTGTTGAAGAAAACGATTAGAGACAAAACTTTAGAAAATGTAATAAATAATATAACATATTTGGCCAATAATAGAGTAAATTCCGGATCGTTTAAATTTAATGGAAGCTCTAATCTATTCAGGATGTGAGTCCTTCGAATTAGTTTCTGAACAACATTGGGTTGTGAATAGAATTAAACAGCATACTAGTTTAAATCATCCATAATTTTATTTAGTATGCTGTACTTAAAAAAAAAAATTACAAGAGGTACTATTCTCGATTTTTTATCAGAAAAATCAAGAATTACTTTGTATTTTCTCGAGTAATAGTTTGGCCGAAATATATTCACAAATGTATTCCTCTCGTTTATTTGGAAAATAAATATTGGTGTTTGAAAAACTGTATCTCGGAAGAAATAAAACGTAGTAAGTTAAATTAGGGTTCAAGAATCACCAAATTTACTTTACTTTAAAAACAGGATTTTTTACCTTACTTTTGGTGGTTCTCAAGATATTGAGCATTGAATAAAAAAAAATCTGGAAATAAGGATGAATAAGCGCTGTTGTGATTTACTTGAAATAATCTATCGGAAAGATAAGAAAGGATAATGAGGAAGTATGTAGGGGTAGGATATTATGGTTCTTGTATAGCAGTCCTGGATGCCAGACTCGATCAAAAGCCTGTTCTACATCAAGAAAGACTCCCGAGCAGTACATTTCGCGCTCCAATGAAAACGAGACAACATCAACCTCAGGATGGCATTGCTGGAGAATCAAAAATAAGCCAAACATTTGATTTTTCTTTGTCTAAAATCAAATGAAGATCTGGGGTTTTGACCTAAAATAGTTCAAAAACTACTTATCGAGGACACTTACAGTTCCTGTTGTACAGCTTTGGTAAAAATTTAATTTTTTTAAAAAGAAAGTGCGTGTAAGCTGTTGAAAAAACAGTCTTCTCCAAAAAACATAATTTTAGAGGATTGTACAGAAATAAAGTAACAAAAGCGGAATTTAATTGGTAAAATTTACTTCTGGAAATGAGAAACAAAATAAAAAATGAAAAAAAATCATTGTAAGTGGGCTTCTAGATATAAACAAAAATGCACTGTACTGCATCTGGCAATGGACACCATATTGCGATAACAATGTTTTCTTTCGAAATTGAGGATGAAATATACCTCTATACAAAATTTTGACAATTTAATATTTTATGTTTTACTTAATTACATATTCAAGCTACTTTTAATATATTAGGAATAAAATTAATAATATACAGTGACCATTTTGAAAAATCTAGAATATTAGGTCTTAAAGCTTTTAGGTGACTCAAAAATTTCTCCGCCATTTTTAAAGTATTTATGAAAATATTGTCTCTTTTTTCGGTTTTATAAATATTTAAAAAAGTAACTTTGGTGACGGAACTCTACGGTTTAAAATTTGTTTTCTGCATAGTGATTTTTTGTTTTTAAATTATATCATACTAGTAGTCATAAATCATAAATTATATCAAACACTAGTAATATTAATGCTATATTTAATATCGAAATTATGAAATATTAAATGAGCCTTATCAAATAAGAAACTTCTAAAAATATATATGCTTATGATCTGTGGCTAATATAAAAGTTATGTTTATTGCAAAATAATATTCGGTTTCCCAAACCCCTTTGAGTGGGATCCTCCAGGATCGGTTAAAGCTGATGTTAGCCTTCTGACAAAGAGTGCCCGAGCCGAACTTTTTCTTGGCAGTCTTTCCACTCTGATGTCTGGGTTGCCAACATCTTTTCTTGATCTGGGCTGACTGCTGAGTGGCTTTCAACTCCACTTGACCATCTATTTTTCCTGGTGTAATTTCTTTTGTAGCTGTTGGCACTACTATTAGTGTTGGCAATGTTACTGTTTATATGCTTGAAGAAAATAGTGTTTTACAAATACAAGATTGATGGAACATTCCACATTAATAACTCAATTATCTCGAATAGCATAGCATTAACTATTCAGACCGAAGACATCACTCTACTATAGTTCAGCATATACTCATTATAGTTAGTTAAATTCTTTTTTTTTTTTTTTTTGCAGTGATGCACCAACTTATTCTACCTGGTAAGTTTTTTTTTAGAATATTGATGTAAGATGTATTCTCTCTATTCGGAATTTAAATGATCTTGAATTTTACAGTATTTTTATTACCTAGAATTAGTGAAACGTAGATTCTTGTTGAGGAGGCCAAGATCCAAATTGGGCTATAGCGCCACCATAGATAGACTGTTGTTGAGCAGTTACTTACTGCTGTTTGAGGGACTCAAGGCTTTGTCTTGCAATAATAACTGTTATACACTACACTTCTACAAGGTTCAGATTATATAAATATTTAGCGGTTTTGTATTTTCCGTATTCACGTTTATTTAAAATATCTAACTACTTTGAAGATTAATAGTTGGTAGGAAGATAGTACGAGATGCGGTCAATAAAAGTACAAAATTGTAAAAAAAAAAAATATTAAATTTTTTTTTACGATTATCGGAATAAGTTCCTACAATAAAATATATAACATTAAGAAACAATTCAGAGTCAGGTTTAGGCATAGGAAAATAAAAACATAATAAGGCTTAGGATGAAGTTATATTCCTTTTAGTGCTACAAAAATATATAGTCTAGGTGGTTCCCACATATTTTAAAAATATTGTTTTTAAATTTGGTGAAGCAAAATTATATAACGATCTGAGAAAGGGAGCTATGTAGATCTAAGGTATTGAAAAAGCAAATTGTTATAAAAGGTATTTGTTATATTTATCTGATTTTTTTTTTTATTGTTTTTATTGTTACATTGTTTCAAATTTGTATAGAATCCTGAACATGGAAGATTTCTCCAAAACGTGGGTAAATTTTATATATTTTAAATAAATATGAATATGGAAAGTAAAAAAGTCACTAAAAATTTATATTATTCAACTTGCTCTTATCAGGAAAAATAAAACAAATTAAAACAAAAACATTTATTTTAGATAAATTTTGATGTTTTATTTGGGACTGGTATTGGTATATAAATAATATATTAAATCCATTTAGCTTCAAAACTCTTTATTAATTTATTCTACATCTCTAATGTTCCAACCAATGGGGATTTATGAAGGAAAATATTAATTTTTAATTTCACAGCTTAACAATTAATGCTAAAATAGTTGCAGAATATTATACCCATTTCTAATATAATGTAGTAAATTAACCTACAGTTGTCATCTATATCATTTAAAATTAGTTACTTCTATAGAAAATTTGATCAGACCAACTTAATTAATTCTAAATGGAAATAATTTATTATAATTGATAAATAAAATTTTATCTTACGAACTGATTTGAACAGGATCTGATCAATGGACCATTGATTCGGTTCTGGAATCGCGCAGCCAAGTTTGCAATATGTGTTTCCTCTTAACTCAATCACGCCAGTCAAAAGGAGGGCGAGGTAAAAGTTCATCAGAGTTTCTTTTCACCTCTCCTCCTCCCCCATCCGACGACGCCAAGACAAGGTATCTTAATGGAATCAGCCGGGGTCTCAGTGTCTTTCGAAGAAATGATCATTTCAATTTGGGAGTTTGAAGCGGCAATCAGCGGTTCATTGAAATACAGCCCAACTCGATCAGCGATGCTAATCGAGTCCTCGCTGCAGGACAATCAAGTTTGCACTATCGATAATTACGGCAGGGCCTAGCCATCAGGGAGGAATTCCGGGTCGAAATGGGATATCCTTAAATATTTCGATTTATTCAAAATCCAGATCTGGGTAAAAAGAGGGCGTTGGAATTCGTGTTTTCATTAGCACTTGGATTTTAAACTGAGCAAAACTTTGTAAAAACATCTCTCATTGATATAATTGATTGAAGACTCAACTATGCTTGATTTTCATTGATAATATATGACGTTATAGGTACTAGAGTCGGCACACAAAAGACCAGAGCAAGCTACAAGATGATTCCTAGGAGAAACTAATTAATTTTCTTTAATTACTTAAGTTGAACATATGTGTACTGATAAGCATAATGAATTCAAGTCCATATTTTTATTTTTTCAGAAGACGAAAAATAAAGTTCACAAAATTCTGTATAAAAACTTATCTGTTAAATACAGTTTTAACCAGGATATTATCATAATATACAATTTTTTGGATAAAAAATTTTTTTGTATAAATATGTTTTTTTTATAGAATATTTTAACATTATTTTTCGTCTCATGAAAAATCAAGTATATCGACTTAAATCCTTTGCATTTATCAGTAAAGATTTATATTAATAAACAGCTTTATTTTTTTATCTAGTTTAAATTAGTACTTAATACAGGTTATCCAAAAACATTGTAAATTCCCAATAAATATACTCAATTATTCAAAAGGGATTTATTATTCACGAATAAAACAATTATTCGTGAATAATAAATCATAATTTTTCTTAAATAATTCAAGACAGGTTGGATTACAATTGAAATAGAAAAAATTTCAATAGAAATCTAGTGAAAAAGTTCCAACTGAATCAAAAAATGTTACAATGGAAATGAAGAAAGTTAGATTTAACATGGAAAAGGTTTCAATTTAAAATTTTAAATATAAGCCACATTTAAAAAAAAAAAAAAAAAAGGCATCAAACACTTCGGGGTCATTATTGCCCTAATTTCCAAAAATTTTATTAGAGATTATTTCCTTAATATCCGACATTTTTAGTACTCCTCATTGTCTTAATATCCGAATTTGTCTTCATTGCAGAATTTAAATGTATAAATATTAAAAAATAGGAACTTGTGGTAAAATTGTATTATATTTTATTAATTACACTATATCACTGCTCATTATGTTTTTAATTAATGATAATAACATTTTATAAATATAAAGGTATTTAATTGGTAAACAGGTAAACACATAAAAAGCCTTTGGAAAAAAATTCAATTATAATAATAGTTTTGCCGGACTCAATATAAATTAATTAATCAACTTATTTTGGATAATTGCATTCAGCGATTATCTTGGCATCCCGAGACAGTACATAGCACATTAATTTTATAAACTTAATAAATAAATTCCAAACTCACTTTCCTGTCTTTTATTACTTTATTTTACCATTAATTTTACCTTAAATTATGCACCATTGTATTTCTAATAAATGTGATGCAACCTCTATATTAGTGTTAAACTTAAAACATGTTATTGTAAGTACAGGTGATTGCTACCTAATGTTCTTGTAACCTCTTTGGATTGTTGAGAGAGAAGGCAATAGACGGTTAACCTTAACTGCTATCTATCTGTGCACAGTGTATAAGATTACTCAGTCTCCATCTCCTACCTACAGCTTAACATCATCTATATCATTATTATATCAACATCTCTGTACCCGTCTTCTTCATCTTCAATATCTTCATCAAGTGCACCCACTGCTAATTATTCTGATAATCAACCTACAGTCAGCTCACAGTCTGCACGTCAAGTATTACACCTCTGCTACGTTCACTTTATATTGTTCATTTAGTTCCATATTTGTAATAATAGTCATTAAACTTTATTAATTTATTTCACCAAGTAACTTGAAATTTATCTTGATTTATCATAATGTTTTTAATTTATTAATGAGCTCATGAGCTCTATAGGTTAGGATTTTTTTTGTAGAAGTTTTCCTTTATTTAATTTTGTTCTCATTATTTCTATTGTTATTTTAAAGTAACTTTTATCTTATTATTACCTTTATTTTGTTAAATATTGTTTGTTTACCCTAGAACTTTTTTTGTTCATTGTCCAAATGATTTATATTTATATTGTAATTTTCAATTATATTCCTCATTGATCTAAAAAACTACACAGATACATCCGTCAAATCAACATCTTCATATCTGGGCATAGTACAAGGGATTCCTGGGACAACCAGGCTGTGGATTCAACACATAGGTTTGAATATTGACTTACATTTTTTTTTAGGAATAGAATGATTAGGTAAACATACAGAAAAAAAATTAATGTAAAATGTACTCACGGAGAGATCTCCTCCGTAGAAGGGGTGGATGACGAATGTCTCGTTGCCGACGTGGATGACACCGGAAACTCCATTGCAGGTGTGGAAGGCAGCGGTGGCTCCTGGGTAGTCCTTCACAGTCCCGTGATAGTAGCAGTGTTCGATCTCCTTAACAAAGATACATTTATTATTTGATTACAGATTACTGTTATTATTACAATCATAAAGACAACGAAATTACAGCTCATTGAAAATAATAATGTAATTTAAAAAAAAAAAACCAGTAAAGTTTATAGATTACTAAGAATCAGTGATTTTCATTAAAGGAATTATAACTATATCGATGTTAACATTTCTCTATGGATCATGAATTAAAATGGATGGTATTACATTATAAGAATTATTGTTTGAAGATTTTGTATTGTACTGATTGAGTGCGAATAATAGTTATCTGAAGCCCCAAAACGCAATTGCATATTATCAAATAATTCTAATAGTCGTTATGTATAAGAGATATATCGAAAAAAAATGGGATTTTGAGCGTTTGTCAATTAAATAATTATGTTGTGATATCATAATTATTCGAATAGAAAAATATAACATTTTCCTAAAATTAAAATTACTATTTAGAAGCATACTAAATTCGAATAATAATTTGCATTATCACATTCGGCGCAGAAATGATCTCCACCCTTAAAGAAATAAAAAATATATCATTGTTTGGGGAAAATATCCCCCCTCACATTTGAGTAGAACTCAGGATGAGTGTGAAAATGCTGTCATCTGGTGGGAGAAGAGAGAAGTAGGCTAGGTGCCACTTGAGAGTGAAGTGGTATCACAAACAAGTGAACACAGGCTACCTTGGGCAACTGGTAGTCAACTATTTCTCAGGATGAGGGAATAGTTTAATCAAAACCACCGGGCAGGGAACGAAACCAGGATGAAGGAACTAAAGAACACAGCAGAAGAACAAGTCCTCACTATAAATCAACAACAAGTAATTGTAATCTATCAAAATTAAAAGCTAACACAATAATACCAATCGTAATCATCTTTGGCAAACTATAATCTATTGTCATTAATCATTAATAATAGAGACATTTTATTTGTTTATAATAGTTATAATTTATAAATACAGTCCACTTCATTATTTAAACCAACCATACCAGCATATAGAAATTAGTTTGGGTAATATCCCCCAACTTTACGGGGAATATCGAAATTAAACAACCATTCTGTTCTAAATCTATTAATTTTACAAAAGTTATAGTAGTATCCTGTTTTTTCTAATTTCTCTGTCCTGATTACAGCAGAAAGAAATATATGCCCAATCATTTATAATATTTTAATTATTCTTTTTTAGTTTTTATACTATGTTAGTTGGATAGCACCGAGGCAATGGAAAACACGCCTTTATCGTGTACGTGGGAATTTAAAAATATTTTTCTTGAAAACCATTCAAAATCGTATATATATGACGAATGAGGTATCAAATAAAAGAGAATTTCATGGAGAAGTGATCTCAAAACCTAAATTCTCACTGGAACTTTAGTGAAATTCATTAAAAAATGTGAAATGTTTCAGAACTCTGGTAGAGGTGTAAAATCTAAGTAAGCTCCTACGACCCCTATGATCATTATCTGTTAATATAGGACAGAATATAAAATTACATAATGAAATAATAAAAAACTGGAATTCTTTCGAAATGTATCTGGGATGACGCGTTGGTTTAGCAAATATCCTCAATGTACTAGGGTGGGTCTTGAAATAAGTCTTTTATCGGGTGATTTGACTTCTTTGATTTAAAAAAAAATTACAATTTTGTAAAAAAACAACATATTTTCGAGAACTTCAGAAATATAGCCTTGTAGTTTTGTTTTTGATATTGAATTATTAAATGTTTTTATAAAGCAATGTGTTCTGGAGGATATGAGAGTGAGGTACAGGTTCAATTATTGCTATGAAGGCACTAATCGCGTAGAGGGGGACCCCGGTAATCAAGTGCTAATATCCTGGAGAGGTGCTAAACGGAAAATGGATGAGGTGAGCTCCTGGCTATGACGGATCGCCCCCTCCCCCCAACCTCTTTCTCCAACTTTCCATTTCCTATCCATTATTCATAACCATACCTCTCTTTCCTATACAGTTCGTTTCCAGGTCCAGGCCGATTGCCAGGTAGTTATGTAGTAACTAGTAAAAGCGGGCTTCCTATAACTCAGGTATATAACTTCCCAAAGATTCTAGATGGACTATTGTATGGGGAACGGAAACGAACTCCAAGTCTATAACATTCACTGCCGGTTAAAAGTTTAGTAGTCCTGTTGTCTAAAAAAATGTACCAATATAATAGATGCACATTTTCTATATGATCTATATGTTTATCTGAATTTTCTTATTCCGTAACTATTGAGCAATAAAATATTACGTATTCACTCCATTTTACCTAGCATTGTAAATTAGTTGGTCAAATTTTGTTAATTTGAAATAAATTAACTGTTAAATGAAATAAATAAAAAATGTTAAACAAAAAGTCAAAACAATTTTAACATCGTTTTTTTTAGTACCTAATTATTATTTTATCAAAATCTCTATATATAAAAAATTTAAATATGATATATTACAAGATTAAGAACCTAATTTAACGTTTAATCAAATAAGTAAATAAAAAAATTCTGATAGATTTATTTATTGATAGATATTACAATCTGCCACACAGTTGTGGGCAATAGGTAATATTGATAAATGATCTCATACATACTAAAATAA
>NW_027116359.1:102069-120340 GCF_000696795.3 Halyomorpha halys | reverse complement strand
TGAAAAGCAATCCGGAATGCCATACCCGGTCAAAAGCTTGCGCTATGTCCAGAAAGGCACCCGAGCAGAATTGTTTCGTTTCAAGAGCTGAAGAGATGTAGTCAACTACTCTGAGGCCTTGTTGAACTGTGGAGTGTCTAGGACGGAATCCAAATTGATGTGCTGGAAAACTCTGTGATTCAACGAAATAAAAAAAAAAAAAAAAAAAAAAAAAATTTTTGGCGCCCGTAATACTTTTTTTTTGGAAATTGTATTTATATAAGAATAATAATACAATCTACCACAATTAAGGTCAATATGTTTTAGTATTTTAAGCATTCATTTACACTATTTATACGGAAAAAGGAAGAACGAAATAAAATACAAATGTATTAGTGCTCACAAAGTATTAAAAAAAAAAGTTTGAATAAAAATATAAATCGATATTACTATTATAAAACTAATTAAATAATAACAAAATACTTTAACAACAGTAGAATGTATGTTTGATAAAGTGATAAATTGTAATAGACAGTGTAGACTGAATATAATTGTAATATGTGAGAGAGTTATAATAATAGGTTATTGACTAAGATAAAACTTGACAATGGAAGAATATTCGGCAACATTTTGATAACAAATGTTAGTTGTGATGTAAATAAGATCCTTGGAAATACGGCTGAAACGAGGGATTTTCAAGAAAATAAAAAGTGTGAGACTATATGGATATTTTTTATAATAATTGATAAAATAATTAAGTACATCTTATATTTATGTTTACTGTCTAGTTTTACAATCCATTAATTCATTTAATTAAATCAGTTTAACTGATTGAAATGTTATTAATAGTTTCTAACCAAAAATGAATACAGTTTGTACACTCATAACAAATTGACGGAGGAATTTGGAAATGTTACATGTGATAAAAGAGCCTGAAGGAACAAGAAGAATTTTAATCAGCTTGGGAGAAGAATTATTGCGTTACTGTCCAATTCAACGAATGCCATGATTAGAGTAAAGACATTTGTTCTCCTTTGCCCAAAAGTTTATTTAAATCGTTAATATATTTTATCTGTTCTCTCCAGAAAACGGAAATGATCTGTTTAAAGGCGTTTTTCTAAGATATTGTCTTCGATATTTTACAAAACTTTTAATTTTTTAGAAAGATCGAATTGTGATACTGACATAAGATACTGTGTAAATAGATATGTCAATAGCAGAATATTTTTTAAATAATATTATTATTAAACGTGACAGATTGTTTATATTAATAAATGATATATGCTTTATGTAGGGGCTATAGTCTTTTTTTTTAAAAAAAAGGGAAATAAGAGAGATGAAGAATAAACAAAACCTCAATATTATATTATCTTAAACACTTACATTAATGGTTACAGAATAATCTCAATAATACCAACAATAAACAGAAAGAGTCCCTCACAACTCAGAAGTCAAATTACAACTAATATAACTTTCAGCGAACTAGGATAAATATACGCACTCTCACTTTTATTATCACTGTTCTCGATAAACCAAAAAAAACCTTCCCTCGCTCTCGCTTGTCAGTGTTGCCCACGCAGTGTTGCCATCTCACACTTTATGTATTAATGATATTAACCAAGTGTTATGAACATATATGTGGTCTAAATATGAGATTAATGCATAAATCAAAACAATGTTTAACAATATGTATAAGCTTTTTGGAGCATTACTTATTAATATGGGTCAATATAACTTTAAGCATTTGGAATTTTCAATAAATTGAAACACATTGTGAAATTATTGGATTTAAATAAAATGAAGCTACATACACACTACCTTATAATAACGATTTCTATTCAGTTTTTTATTTTACCAACAGTAAAAATCGTAATAATTACATTTTTTGTATATAATTTTTATGTATTTTGGTACCGACCGATAGATGTTGTCATCTGGTCGGACCATATTTAATGTAATTAATTTATTTATTTTTAATTATTTATATTTAATTAAATGACCACGTTTAAATGAATAATATAGAAAAAAAATTGTAAACTTTTCTTAGCCTTTTATTTCCTAGATCACTCAACTTTAAAATGTTTACTATTATTCTTCATAACTGTTTTCATGAATCGACCTAAGTTTAAAATATTCAATTTTATTTTTCAGTAGATTTGAAATACACTTCTTTCAGCTTACTTGTTTTCGAACTTCTTCGAACAATGTTATAGTTTATATTTATTCATAAATTGTAATAATTCAAACTAACTCGTCCTATTCGATTTTTTTGTGAATATTCACGGACATTTATATGTTTACGGACTATTTTAATTGAAGAACTCATTTTACAAACATTATTTTGGTTGGTAATTGTAAATTTAAAGTTTATTTAAACGGTTAAATTAAGATTTAAAGATTTAATTTTTTGCCCCTTCATTTTTAAAACCTGAAAACTTGCTATACAGATCAGTATTGCGGTATAGTTGAATTTAAAGATATGACTGGTGAGGTGGAGTTATAAAATTAAATTAAAAACTGTACCACTACAACCCATGAAGGGTCAGAGGTTCAGTACTGTTACTAGACCAACGGTTGTGCAAGGAGATGATTTGGTCAGAATCAAGCTCGACCACCAGATTTTTACCCAATTAAAAGTAGCCAATTTATGAGGCTGGGTTGTGAGGTGGAGTCTTACGGGCATTAATTTTTTTATTTATTTGATTAAATATTAGACTCATGAATTGCTTTGCAAGATTTATCTTTGGTTTTCCAAGGCACTCTCAAATATCCTTTTGGTATACCGAGTTGAAGTGGCTCTATCCAACCTCCCGAAGGCAATACCTCCTTTGTGTTTTCCTATTTCAAGTTTTTAAAGCCAGAAACCCTATCTATATCCTTGATTTCCTCACTCTTCGTTCATCCATCCACTCATTAAACACCAGATCTCTACCGACTGATTTATATATGCCCTTCTATAGAACCGCCTTCTTCAGCAAATCCTTCGTCATTCGTGCAATCTTCTTCTGGAATTCTCTTCCCATCTCCATTCGCCAATTCTCATCCATTCTTTCCTTTAAACAACACCTATTCCTTCACTTATTGTATAACCAAACCTCTGCATCATTGTAATCAAATAAATAGGCATATATTGATTAACATTATAAACAGTAGTTAAGCCAATATCCCAATGTAATCTCATTTTAGCTACTGAAAAAGACTTAGTAATTGTAATATTGAAACATGTTAATGCTTGCCAGACAAAAATCTTAATGTATGAACCATGTATTTATTCTTAGGGGGATATATGTCCCAGGATAAAATTATTTTTTTCATTTCATTTAATTTCATTAATTCAGGTCCTTAATCTTGTAATGTATCATATTTTAACTCCTATTTAAATTTTTCATACACAGATGTTTTTACAAAATGATAAATAGGTACAGGCTGAAATCGATGTACAAATTTTATTTATTTTGACGTGACAACGTCTTATAAATCATTTTGCGGGATGCCATGTTAGAAAAAGTGTCCCGTAACGGAAGTAGATTTTGACGTGACAACGTCTTATAAATCATTTTGCGGGATGCCATGTTAGAAAAAGTGTCCCGTAACGGTTTTGAAATGAATTCGACTCATATGAGACCAACAATAATACTTAACAGATGACTAGAGAACAATTATTACCTTCTGTGTAATTATTAAATAAATAAGAACACAATTACTTTTGACGTGACAACGTCTTTTAAATCATTTTGCGGGATGCCATGTTAGAAAAAAAAACCGTGCCCGTGTAGTGTCCCGTAACGGAAGTAGATTGTGGGGGAGGTAATTAGTAGTGTAGTAGTGGGGGTAAGAGGATTATAGATGCTGAGAGTCATGCAGGCAAAAGTGTAGCGTAACGGAGAAGGTAGTGGTGGGGGAAGGAAGCCTGAGATGATCTTTAAATTATGCATGAAATTAAGAATATGGTGATAATAATAAAATTCATTGGAATTAATTAAAAGTATATAACCTAATACATGTTGAGATTGCATCAGTATACCACTGGTATTGAACCTGTGAATATGGGTAGTAAACGTGAAAGTGTTGCTAAATCTAATAGTGATCGTCAAAGTGACTTTAGAAAACGTTTAAAATTCTCAGAAACACCGGAACAAGCCGAAGCACGCCGTAATTATGAAACGCAGCGAAAGCGAGAATATAGAAAAAGAAAAGCATTTGAATTGCAAGATTCTAATATTACGAATAAAGTATATAAGAACAGTGCATCTACAAAGAATGGAAAAGAGGATTTAGATCCTATGTGTGTAGATGATAATTTACAGAGGAGTGTGAATCTATTCTATAAGTATAACTGTATAAATATTTTGTATAACCAAGCAAAAATAAATATCTGAATTCAATATGTGAACTGGTTTATTATTTCAAATATATAACATTGGATTGATTTTAATTTATATTTATGTAATATTAGCATATAGTATACGTTGTCACGGAAATATGTGGCCTACACGGGCACGGTTTTTTTAATTTGGCGTAACTAATTGACAATGCTAGATAATATGGAGTGAAAACGTAATATTTCGTTGCTCAATACTATCAACAGTACATCAATCATATCGTAATCATAAGAAATATTTTTATAAACTATCAAACTTTTTCTACGTTCGACTCCAGTTAATAGTTTGTTTAAATGCTGTGCCTGGGGTTTTGTATCATTATTTCGCCTCATCAGGTTTTTAAAATTTTAGGAGATTCTATTTTTGCTCTGTTGCAGGCTAAAGTAATGGAAATCCGGCATAAATTAAGTCGTTGTGTATTACTTTTCAATATGATATATGTAACTCCGGCGTGTATTTTTACTATTGGAAAGGTATGATGTTGAAAGATTTATTTTTAAATTAATCTATGAAACTTAAACATTGGGCCATCCGTAGCTCAGATGGTTAGGCCTAGGTCTATCGTTCCGAGATCTGCGGGGAACGCCGGTTCGAGTCCAGCCTGGGCGTTGAATTTTAAGTGGTGGTCCCCTAAATGAAAAACTTGATTCCCCATCATAATTAGAATAGGTTGGTAACCTGCAGATAACTAGGCAAACATCGCCTTCGCTCTGGATTGCCATAAAAAAAAAAAAAAAATGAATTTATAACCATTATCCAAAAAAGATAAGCTCAGTGAAGAAGATATCCAGATCTTTATACTTCACAGGTATTTTTCTATTCTGAAACAAGAATCTAAAGGTCAACTGCATCCAATAGTGATATAGAGGAACTTTTTGTCTTAGGCTTATGTTGTGAAACTAAAATTAAATATATATATTAATACGCCTGATCACACACAATTTGGCAAAAATTTAGGTTGGTTCCTGATAAAATATTACTTATTAAATGAACGATAAAAAGTGTCATTATTCACAAAACGAATTAGTTATAAATAAACCACCACGATAGTTTCTGTTTTTTACTTAACCATTGGTCTCTCCCATGATATACGGGAGTGACCCGTTAATATCTACCAATGGGAACGCTCACTGGCACCCAACTGCCTGATTTATAGCGGGAGAAGGGGGACGAGAGCTATCAGTCGGCGAGGTTTTACGGCGGCCTACAATAACATGTTAATCAAATGCAAATGAAAGGCAAATCCTATTTTAGAGCTGGTCCTGATTAATTGACGCCGTTATCTGTGAATAATGGCTACTAAATATTAATTGGATGTTAATATCGAATAAACAATGGGCTTGTAACGTCTAGAATGCCAATCGGCATATGTTTACCTGCTCAACGTAGGGGAGGGCAATATGGGCTAGAAAACAAAACGGTTAGAATTCAGTTTTAAACATAAATTTATTATATACCATGAGGCAAAATAAAAAATCAATTTTCGTATAAAACAATACAAATACTTAAGAAATTTATTTTTGGTTGCAAACTTTAAAAAGTAACCCTTGTTTATCCATTATTCACTCAGTTTATTCCAAATCTATTAAAAAATGTTCAAAAAGGAAATATAATAAGGCATAACTGAACCTAAAAGTGAGATCCAATATTTATAAGGACTATATTGAATCAAATATTCCCAGGTGGAGTTGAGACAAATATAAGAATTCCCTCACAAAACCTTTTCAAAATACTTTGCATTGCCAATCATTGTGCACAAAAAGGAAAATCTATTTTGCAATATGAATATGCTTAGCATTTTTCATAAACTAGTGACACTTATGAAAGATGCAAATGTAGAGATTCGTCAAAGCACAAAGGGTATGCCTTTCAGTAAGTGTATTGTACATTGCTTTCATGAGCTCAGTCAGAAGCATCAAATTAATAAGGTACTGGCGTAATTCTTAGGAAGAATGTTGTTAATAATTTGTTTTTAATTGATGTCTTAAAGTAAAATATCTCAATAATATTAATTTTACTATTTAATTATGTATTTTAATGAGTTGAATTGAAATTATTTCTCTGAAGATTGAAGCCATTTATATCGCACTAAAATTCATAAGTGATAAGAACAAACCAATTTGAATATTTGCTTCGAAATTTCCCAAAAAATTTAAGAAACAGATTTTAATCTATAGGGCATTAACACTAGGTTTTCGGACCCCGTAAATCTGATGGATTTCAAACATCGAAATGGCATAATAAAAATCATTAATTTTTGCACCATAAATTACTCATTTGATCAAAAGAACTTATACACACAATTATTTATAAGTACTAATTTCTATACCTTAAAAATAATAAGCAATTAAAAAATTAAACATTTTAATTAAACTTCATAAACAAATAGTTTAATAAATTATTTAACATTAGATCTAGAAAAGTCTACTTGGAACCACAACTATCTATCAGTTTTAGTCCGTCCCCTTAATTCTACAGGGTATGACATTTTTTATCAGAATGTCTAATTCCGATTCTCTCACATATTTACTGGCATTTCTAATTGGATTATAGAATCAGTAATATTTGTCTTAGTATTTCTATCACACAAGTATTAAAACTTGTCAAACAACTGAAATGTGATTCGAAGTAAAATATAATCCATGTACAACAGTCCCCCTTATTTATTGAAATTATCTAGAATTATGATAATTCAATCTTCAATAATAGAATATTGAATTATTTCTGAAGATATGTCAGGAAACACTAAGTAATAACTCACCGATATAGTAATAAGGGTTCTTAAAAAGCCTTGTTAATTTGCAATATCTTTTATTTTATTGAAATTAATTAATACAACATAATTAACCAAAATTAAGGCCAATAAATATTAGTGTTCATTCAATATATACAGAAAGAGAAGAAAGAAGTAATAAACAAGAGAAAGAGAAAAAAAAGTGAATAAAATAATAATATAGTAAAAAAGTATAAATAAAAATATTTTTATTTACACATGATATGTATAAATAAAAATATAAAATAAAACGGATCAAATAATAATAAAATAATTTATATAAAAGATAAAGAAAATTAAATTTAAGTAAAAATAAAATTTAACACATTCTCACCTAAATATAATATTTATATTGAGGTTTGGGAACTCAGATTCAAACTTTCCCACCCTCATATGAAAGACAAAGCAGGGTTACAAGAGATCCCAACTCTTTTCTCCCAGCCTAGTCACTAGTATTGAGGGCTAGTGGAGGCTGAGCGATAGCGCTTGAGCCGCATACACTCATGATTTAAGGATAGAAGTTCGTAAGATTCGTAAGAAGAGAAGGAGGTCAATAAGCTTCTGATGGAAGTTATTGATGACAAATTTTAGATGGGATAACTAACGTCTAGGGTATAAAGGATGTTGAGCTCATGGTGCGAGGTTTTGTTAGTTACACAGCATTGTTAATAAGCATTACACAGCATTGGTTACTATTCGAAGGACTTTATATTGAAAGGACTTTCCTAATTCAAACGTCAAACCATGAAGATGGCGTGATCTGTGGTAGAAATTTATTTCGGAATAGAAACTCTTTAACAGTTAACACGGATGTTGATACTTATACAATCAACTGAAACTAGTGTGCCACAGCTGTCTGTAGCTAGAACTAAAAATTCCTTTGCTATGGATCTGGAGGCCAATTTCGTTTTGGCTAAAGAAGAAGATTTTGGGGATGAGAAGGAAGAAGTAGGAAAGGAACCAGGTTTGATTACAGTTATAGTTAATTAAAAAGGTTATTTAGAAATACCTTCACGAACATAATAATAGTACGAATGTAGTCCAAAGGGTGACCATATTTGACGAATATTGGATAACCATCTCCTAATTATATATTAGGCTTAGTATCGTGGTCCCAGTTAATGAATTCGGATAAAAAAAGTTCATTTTCTTTTATTTATATAAAATTTATAAAGGTATTTTTCAGTTTTAATCTACGATAAAAGGACAAAATATAACTTACAGGCAACAAAAAGTAAAGCTGTCAACGGAAACCTACCAATTATAAACTGTTTTGAATAATTTTCCAAACTAACTCCGAGCGAAGTTGCCCTATTAATTAACTGTACAATTGACTTTACAGAAGAAAGGTATAATTGTGGATGGGACAAAAAGGTGAAGTTTGAGGAATATTTTCAGCGAGAGCCTTTATCCACTAGAGTATATATTGGCCCGAGGAGAGACAAAAGCAGCCCCTAACGAGTTAGAAAACTGATATTGTGAGGGGAAGAGACAATGGGGTTTGGGCATTGTCTAGTCCGCTCTCCGCCAGATAGCTCCTCTCTTATCGGCAAATAATTAAAAATGATCTTCTTCATGTTCATTGCTATCTCCTTCGGCGCCCATGCTCTTCTTTCAAGGTTCATGGATGGTTTAAATGAGGGTTCGTGTACCTAAAATTAGAATGGAAAAAGTACATGTGACTTAAATACACAGGTTGGCTCAGGATACATGTTCGATCCCCATAGCCTCTATGATTTTTGATTTGACTTTATGATTTTGGATTTGTGATTCGACGTTCCCTGAGTCATAACATTAAATTTATTCTATCTTCCGAGGGTATTGCCAATGTTTTAACCTTTCTCCAGTTCTTTTTCAGGGCACGTAACTCTGGAATTTTCAATAGAATGAAGTCCTTTTCGTACAGATCCTCATAGTCAATCAGATATTAAGAAGAATTTATATAAGGAACTTTTTTTATCTGACTACTTCTAAAAGTCTAAATTGTCTAAAATAGTGTTTCACAGTTCTTAAAGATTTTAAAATAAGCCCTGTAGATCATAGGCAGAGCTCACCAAGTATTTTCATCCATTTAAGTCAGAGAGGAGCCTAAGACCTATATAGCGATCATTTCGAATACTTATCAGTTTTCAACATCATAAAATCTGAAATGGACAAAAATAAATTCCAGGTGGATGACTATCAAAACGAAATTTCTTCTTTAATACAAACTCAGAACACCTACTTTTCCTTCACAATTAATCAATGCAGGTATAAACATAAATTTTGAATCAAATGTTAAATTTTAGGGATTTTTTTTTTATTCTAAAGAGGATTGGAAAAATTATATCAGGTGGCTAAAGCAATAATCCCTTAAACCGTTTAATAAACCTAAAGGTTATAGCTAAATGTTCGAGGGTAGCTGATTGATCAGACATGTTGAAAGACGCCAGTTAGATAAGATCTATGACAGTTTTGTTTATGCACCTGCTAATCTTAACCCCTTTCTACCTTAACATAGTTCATCATGCAGGAGTTTTTCATGCAACAGGTGATTTGAAAATTAGCCCCATAAATAGTTCATGTGCAGAAGCTGGTCGAGGTCCACAACTTTTTTTTTTAATGTTTATTTATTGCTATTTACAACTGTACATTACAATACATTTAGTAAATCTGATCTAAGTTAAATTGGAGTGTTACAGGCGTGTAGAGAAACTACCCATTGGTAGCACTCTAATGACATTTTACATTAGCTGGTCTCGTGGCCATCTTCTTTTCAGGCGCCTCGGAGGATTGTCAGGAATGGAAGAGGATGCAAGATTAGAAACTAGGGGGTTTGAGTGGTTAGAGAGTTTACAATGGAAGGAGTGATATCTGGTTCGGGCTAGATCGGTTACATAGGGAACATTAAGGTCTTTATGTATGATTTTATTTGTGACAAAGTAAGGAGTATAGGAGTAAGTAGGATCATTGAGGATTTTAAATTGTAAGGATTGAATACAAGAGGAATTCGAAGGTTTAGTGGAGCCCCAAAGCTCAACTCCATATGTCCAGATTGGCCTTATTACAGTCATGTAGATCAGTCTTTTGTAATGTGTTGGAAGTTTAGACCGCTTGTCTAGTAAGTGCTGTAATAGTCGAAATCGACGAGCAATTCCACAACTTGAATGTGGATATTGCAACCAAAAGTCGAAGAATGAATAAATCCTTCGAAATTTTGAAAAAATCTCAAATTTGTATTAATCCTATACACAACAAAGCAAATTTATTATCCTGAGATAGCCGAAGAAACCTTTTAGGTAAAGATTATAAAAAGGAGAGACCGGAGGGAGTGAATTGGCGAAACAATAGACATTAAAACAGAGTGAATCATCCAATTCTGAGCGGCATTTCAGACAAATCCAATTTATTCCTACTTTAATTAAAACTAAAATGTTTTTTATTTTGTTTGAAATGAGATATTCGTAATATAGAAAAAAATTCACTTTGTGCCAGAGGCTCGGATTTAAAACCTTCACTCGATTTTCAATTTTACTTACCTATGTAAGGAATATATAGTAAGGGAACGTTTCTCACAGAAATTACAAAAAAAAAAAATTGAATTCGAGTCAACGATTTTGAGTTGAAGTCCAAATAACCAATTCTTGCAAAATGGCGTGTGTGTCAAGCTCAAAAATGGTCGTATTATATACCCTCGGAAAGTCAAATATTTTAGAAAAATAATGCTTAACATATAAAATCATAGAAGGTAAAGTATTGTTATTTTAGTTTAAAGATCTATTCTTACAAGGATTTCACCTTAAATTTGCTGGTGCATGGCCCACACGTTTTTCGTTTCACCAGTCTGATTAATATTTTTATGCCACAGTTGTTAGTTTTCTTAATTTCACTAAATCGATATACGGACCGATTCTTAGTGAAACAAGACTCCGGAGCAGGAATATGGAGGATGGAAAGACCTAATGAAGACATCTCCATATCGTTAGGATGGCACACTACGGTCTTCCAGTCTCGCAACTAATTGGTGTCCGCAATTAATGTCTGATCCAAGAACTTACTAAAAGAGGGCATGAGGGATAGACTTATCACAATTTTTACTGCTAATCATGCAGCCATTAATGCGCTGGGTAGTTACGCAGCCTGCTCCAAATTGGTGGAAGAGAGCAAGATTAACTTGAATGCTCTCTCCTTAGCCAACAAGATGCGGGTTTAATGGATCAATGAGATGCATTGCAATGCGGGTCACAAAGGCATTAAAGTCAATGAGAGAGCGGACTACCTCGCTATGACAGGCTTTTAGTCCATTCCCTTTACAACCAACCCCATATATGGAAAAGTCCCAGTCTTAGGAAGAGGCATATCAAAGCGATTGCTGAGGCCAAGGCTGGGGTATATTAGAGTAAAACCAGAACGCTAGAGCAATCACAGATGTTCATAAGTGGATTCTGCCTAAAAAGAAGTAACACACTTCTTGATTTTTGATCTTGGACAGGAGCACTTTAGGATGGTATACAGGATACACTGTCAGCTGAACAACCATCTCTGTAAAATGAGACTGACAGAGTCACCAATCTGCAGGTTCTGCACAAAGGATGAGGGAGGAGACTGCTAGTTTGGAGATGTGATGCACTAGGAAAGATTGTATCATAGACCCTAAAATTTGCGAGATGAGTAGTCCCTGTATGATATCCAGAATCTCAAAGGCATCTAGGCTGATTTCAACAGAGGAAAGGACAGCGTACGATAGCACCTCTGTTGTCGCGGTACACCTTTCCCGAAAATAACAAAAAAAAAAAACACCAGTTGACAGGATGACAAACTCCATTAAATCACTCTCAGTATTTTCAATATTGATTGTTTGACAATTTTATAGAATAAATCTTTAACAGTCGAATGTATTTTTTTGTATTTCTACCTAACTTTTTCTAAAGGAAAATGTTAATATATTATTAAGAGTACTTTTTTTGAAATCAATGAAGAACTATCTGTTCTGAAACGAGTGAGGATTAGTTTAAACTCAAAATCGACAAATTAAATCAGATTTCTTTAGAGAAATTGAAATCAGAGAATAAATAAGATAATCTTACGAAATATACGATGGTACAGCATACATTATTCAACAGAATCATTTATTAACAGGATTATATGGATCCATTTGTTTATTTTTAGTTTCTATACAGTCTTCATTAGAATCTTTTTTAAGAAGTTTTATACCGGCGGTTATTTGTTAAACATAAAGATAAAAGAGACAAATTCATTACCTTTTGATGAAGTAAACTTTAGAACGACTGTTGATAAAGAGCTGTAGAAATTATTACGGAGGAAAAGGATTGCCTCATTCCCTCCTTTTGAAGGAGCCTGTTTACACGTTGAAATAAAACTAATTATTTTACCTTAAAAAACTTTCGATTAATGTTCGTCCGAGGGTAGGCGGCTGTTGAAGATATTTAATTTAGGAGAAAATGAAATGAACAGAAACAGTTTGAGAAATTTTATTTTTTTACCTTACTGGGTTTTCCTTTTTCTTTTTAATTTATTTATTATCTTTTTATTGGATCACGGTAGAATTTTAATATTAAAAAGGGAACGTTTCTTGGAAAAGTAATCTCTGTTTTTTTAAAAATTCATTAAACATCTTCAATTGAATATAATTAAATTTTATTGAATGTGAAGCCTTAATAAGGGAAAAATAAACCGAATAAATATTTGTGGTGTATTATTGATTGCAATACATTCTGCATGATAATATCGCCTGTTGAGAATGTTATAGGGCTGGAGGAAAAATCCAGTATAAGGAAGAAAAACTTTTTTTTTTTAAATTTAAATTTTTCCTTTAATTTTGAACCTATTTATCAATTATCACTCAATGTTGGACTAAATGACCAACCCCGACCTCAGCCTTAATAAAAGAAAAAAATGTATACTATTTGCAAAACCATAAAGTTTTAGCACTTGAATGCGTAAAAGAGAAGTCATTCTTTGGTCATTTAGTAGAAACCAAATTTGTTTTATGTAATTTTTTTTGTTAGATTCAACACTGCGATAATCTACAGACGATATGCAAGTAATTAATTTCAGCTTAATTCCATTTGATGTAATTGAATTTGAAAATATTAGATAAATATTTATTTCGACAATTGATTTTTTAATTAGAATGTTTTTTATTATTTTGATCTTCGAAAAAATTATTAGTGATATTTTAAATATTAGTATAAAGCTATTTATTTAATTATCAATCATAATATCGTCAGGTAGGCAAAAGGGAATGTTTTAATTTATATTTAACACAAACTCCGATGATGAAAGACTATTCGAAAAGTTCAATAAAAATATATAATTCTAAACATTTTTTTTGAAAAGTCATAACTTAAACTGTATACGTACATTGGACCTAAAACTACCAAGTTTTATAACATACGGGCTGTAGATTTATTAGTATTAAGTGTTATTTCCAAATTTAATTAATTTCATCAAAGATTTGTTCAAATTTTCAAAAAGAAATCTCAAAATATTATTTTTTTTTTCTGATGTAAGGATAATCTTCATTGAAAATCCCACTTACCTATAATTAATTATAACATATAAATTAGAAGAGAAAATGGTGGGGGGGGGGGAGAGGTGCGGTCAGAAATCAAATACAAATAATCAAAAAACTATTTATTCATGCCAACGTTTCGACCTGATGTTCAGGTCTTCATCAGGGCTATAAAACAAAAAAAAACAACCGTCATTTAGAGAAATATAAATTAAAAAGAAGTAATAAACTAACAAATATAACTATGAAACTATGAATTGAAAATAAAAAAAAAATTAAAACAATGAAAAATAAAATATAATATTATATAGGTAAGAAGATATGTATGACATATAATAGGGGTATTCATGATGTGTTAAATGTAAAATGTTTTACCATGTTAAATGTTGTAGGTACAGTATTGTGAGCAGCCCTATTTAAAGTCATGTTAAATGTTAAATGCATAAGAGCTCCTAGCGGATTTTCTGAGCAACTTGTTTTATAACCTGTCATTGTTTACTTCTATGTTTTGATTCATTATTATTATTGTCATCCATTGCTTCATTAGCTATAAAATCATCCAAAAAAATACTAACACAATCAAAACAAAAAATACGAGCAAGTAACCTAATACAACAACAAATAAAACAGTGACGAGCTCAGCTGGTCTGTTGCGTGACGTCATTCTCCATTTAACAGACTCTCAACCATATTATATGTTATATCATTTTAACATGGCAAAGGAAGGAATTATTTCTCCATTTAACATGGGGTTTTCCATTTGACACGCTTTAACATGTTAAACTTGAGATCATGAATACCCCCTAACATTATATTTCATCTTTCATTGTTATCAATCTGTTACTGTCTAATGTCATGGTTATTAATCTACTATTTTTTTATTTTCAATTTATAGTTATGTATTTAGGGGAAAAAAACTGTTTTTTATTATACCATGTAATTATATGTAATATATATATATATATATATATTTATTTATTAATATGTCCGATTAGGGATTGATAAGTATGCTGTGTATATAGCAACCTGATGTATTTGGGCAGCATAGATGAATAAAGTATTTCTCTCTCTCTCTCCACATTTGTTAGTTTATTATTTCTTTTTAATTTATGTTTCTCTAAAAAATATAGCAAAGTTTTATTAACTGATACATCATCATTCGAAAATAAAAATTATTGTGGGATATTAAATTCACAAACCAAGAATCTGACCGGACAGTGCATGAAATCAAACAGGGCGGTTCAGAACTTTGGCCTTAACTAAATTAAACTTCAAAAAGCACATATCGGTCTTGAGTAGGGTATTGCTCAGCTGTTTGAGTTTCTTCGAATCCGTTCGCTGCGCTTGTGTCAATATTTGGCCAAGGGAGCGAGCTTCTGGTCACTGATGCCTACTCAGGGCTGAATATAGATCAGTTATATTTGCAATGGCATATTTTACTTGTTATTATGGTGAATCCACTGCCCTTTTGCAGCTTCAACAGTTCACTATTTTATTTGCTCAGGGAGGATGGTTCGTTATGAATACATTTCATCTTGAATAATAAGAGTTGGATAAATTGAAAACTTGTGTAATAATCACTTTGGTTAGAGTAATATATAGAACTTTTAAAAGTTAAGTAATGTAAGGCCTACAAGAAATCCTTATATAATTGACTTTTAACGACTTTAACTCAGATTGTCTTTGGCGCACTTGCTCAGCCTCCACTGGCTCATTACCAGTGATGCGGCGAGAGGGATGCGCTGGGATCTCTTGAGCTCTGCTCTACCCCTCACACGTGGGGGATAGAGTGGGCTCAGGGATCCTCAGGTCAATTGTATAAATATTGTATATATTATTTTATCATTATGTTATTTTATTTATTTATTTTTCATACAGATAGTTTGATTATGTTCATCTTGTCTATTCTTTTGTTTGTATATATTTTAAGAGTTTTTATTTTATTATTTTTTTTTATTTTTTTTATTTTTTTTTTTATTTTAGTATGTATGAGATCATTCATCACTATTACCTATTGCCCACAACTGTGTGGCAGATTGTAATATCTATCAATAAATAAATCTATCAATCAGAAAAAAAACAAAAAAAAACAAACTCAGATTGTGACCCTACCCGTATATCCATATCGGGAATAACAAAGAGGTTTTCTAATATTTCAAATTGGCAGACTATTAATACTGCACCATGGGCTCAAAAGACTGGTTATGGAGATATGGGTAACCTACCGCTGCACCATGGTAACCATGATTTTTTGCCACGTCTCCATGTTCTCTAGGCTACCTGTTCCCCCGTGTACAACAAATATCTGCAAAAAGACCACATCGCATGGCGAAGGATCATCATTGTCTGAAGTATTAACATAATATATATTATTTTACGAAATATATACTTGCCCCCCACCATGGTTAGAATAGGATGGTAACCTGTAGATAACTCCACGTAGAAAGGGGATCATAAAAAAAAGGGGAAAAAAAAATTTCATTTCGACTAAAACCACCATTATTTGGATAAGCCTAATATTATTTTAAATCACCCGAATATTTGAAGAATATATGGAATTAAGTTCGAAAGGTACAAACACAAAGGTATAAAAAAAAATGAACATTTCAGTTTTAAACCTTTGTGGATTATACCACTTTGGCTCTCCTATGTATACGGATAACATCTAATTCCTGGCTACTGTTTCACTGTTGAAAGCCAATTAATTTTTTTAGAGTGGTGGCTATTAAACAACTGAATAATTAAAAAAGCTATCTCTAAAAAGGTTTAACAAATGATTATTCAAACTTTTCAAGAATTTTAAAAAATCTTTCCATTGCCATTAACATAACTATAGTATTGATTCCATGGGATCAATCAGATTAGGGTAGAATGATGAATTTTATTCTGAAAAAAAGTTTTATAAAATTTAATAATTTAAAATTACTAATCAAGTGAATTTATTTTTATTAATTGTCATCTGTTTTCTGATCAAAAGTAGCCGTTGTAAGCAAATAAGCTTAAGTAATTTAACAGACCTCGTTATCATAACAAAACTTGCGAATTATTACACCGTGGTATAGAGGCTGAATTAGTTATTTTATTTGATCAGTAAAAACAAATCATAAAATGTAAAAAAAAAAAAAGTTAACATATTTACAAACTAGAGGAGCAAAGCCCATACAAAAATTATTTGTTTCTCGTCTCATATAGGTTCAATTCACATATTTGATGGCAATTAAACTATCTAGAACAAACACCAAGAATGTGCCAGATCATGTCTATTTTCCAATATATGCCAAAAATTGATAGAAATGTCAGGAAGATTTTTTTTTGTATAAAAAATGAATTAAGTATTTTGGAATCATTTTATCAAAGCCTTACAAAAAATATCTAAATAGCTACAGTTGATAGAAATCTAGAAAAATTATTTCAAATACAACAAATTTTCAACCCCTTTAAAAAAAAAGACTATAGGGTAAGTTTAAACAAAATTGGTCCACACATTAAAAAATATAAATATATATATATAAGCTTACTGCTCAAACTCTCAATCAAATAAGACCGACAGTTTTGAAGAAAATCCGTGGAAAACGTATGGTCGACAGCAGACAATTTTTATATAATTAAATTTAAGGAGGCTTAATTTTTTTTTTGGTAGTAACAGTGGTTCATTTTTGGGTATAATAAGCCAAAAATTAATAATTAATTAATTAATAACTAATATTGCATATAGAAATAATATTAAAACGATATTACATTATAACAAGTAAAAATGATTATTATTTAAAATAAATAATAATGCAAAATACTGTAATAGTATTATCATTTTCGTATCTTGTTTTTTGTTAGCCCTGATGAATTCTTGCAACGTGAATTGAAAGGTTGGTATCTAATAAATAGTGTTTTCACTACTTGCCCGCCACCTGGAATATCCTATCCTGAAATTCTGTACGGTCAACAAATAATCTTCCTATTTCACTATTTTTAGAAAATTATGTTGTTGTTTTTGGACATATATAATCCCAGTTGTTATAATATAGAGTTTTGTTATTTATAATTAATAATTATTTTATAATGACATAATTCTGTTCGCATGGATCTAATTAATTTATGATATTAAAGGGTTTATTTGAAAATATGAGTAGTCTGTTTAGATAATTATCAATATTTGTTGGGGATTATAAATTAAACAAGAGTAGAATTCTTATTGACAAATACCGATATTTGTACTATGGGATTGGGTAGTTTACCCTTCATTAAATTAACACATTCGACAAATTATGAAATAACGAAATCAGAATTTAAACATGTTTTATAAAATATATTGAAATTTTAAACTGCATGGTAGAAAGTAGAAATATTTCTGTGAAATTTTGAGTGTAAATTTATAATAATGAAAATCACAAATTTAATTAGAGATTTTTATTATATAATATCAAATTATGGAAAAATTACATCTTATCAACCTTTTACATTCAATTCCAAGTTAAATAAATCGTAACAGTAACACTCATTTTATATTTATGAAAATTATTATTTGAAATGAGAAAACCAATTAATTATATATTTTATCTAATTACATTAAATTATCTTATGTTTTATACCTTCCTTTAAAGAGATATGTCTTGATTTAAAAACAAA
>NW_027116359.1:95605-102019 GCF_000696795.3 Halyomorpha halys | reverse complement strand
TCTTTATTCAAAGAGTCATTTATTCTTTCTGAAATTAATGTTTTACTATGATATTTAAAAAAATGGAATTTTTAACTATATTATTTCTATTCTCAAATTGAACAATTAACATAATTATCTCTCTTTGTAATTTGAATCTGTACTTTTATATATCTGAGAAGGTTAAGTCTACTAGTTCCACCTCTATTTGTTTTGGCCAAACAGAACATCGTTAGACATTCATTTTGTTAATTATGTCACTATAATAATGAAATTTACTAAATTTTTAATATTTTAGTAATATTTGTCTCTACATTTTTTCAGATTACATTATCATATTTGTGATTGCTAATCAACAATAATGGTACTACTATACTTAATCTAATTGAAAAAATAATGTAATAATTATTAATTGAAATATTGTTATTTATCTTACCTGCTTGGTAACCTGCTCTGCTCCATTGGCGAGAAAATGTTTCTGCATAAGATTCGGTGCTAAGAGTTGCCTGCAAACAGAATTTGAAAAGTATAATCAATGAAACATTCAAACCTGCCTCAAAAGGATTTAAGTGAATTAAAAATGAACTTCCACTGAAGGTGGAGAAGAATTTTAGGAAAAACAAACTCTCCTAAAAGCAGAAGGGTATACGCTCATTTAGCGCAAGCTTTGCCTTTTTGTTTGCTACAAGTGTTTGGGCAACAAACAGAACGGTGAAGTTAAATTCACGCCTGGCAGAGTTCAGTTAACAGAGATCGTCCGGCTTGGATCTAAATACTTCTGAAAAAAGAACCCAATGTGGATCTTTGAAATTAGATTTTCTAGTAGGGATTATAAAAATAAGGAGATAAATATCTTCTAAAAATTACTATCTAAGTTTATATGATAATTGGGGAATCGGTAGGTTTAATAGGAATATAATAGACTTTTTACTTAACAAATCACTACATAAATATGAAAAAAAAATCAAATACAAAGCGATATAATTTTGAAAAAGTAATAAAAAACTTTTGTTTGGAAATAAAATATATTAAAATTATTATTAAAACATTAATATTGAAGCAAGTAATAAAAGTTAATTTTGATATTGAAAATCGTGATCAATAACTTCTTTTTGAGAAGGGAAAATATAAATTTTGAAATAAACTAGATAAATTGTAGCTGTATAATTTTATTTTTATTTTTTTTTTATTTGTTTCATTATATGACATAGATTTTTAAAATGTTTTTAAAAAAAGTTATAATTCCTAAAAGGCTAAATACATGAAATAAAAATACAACGTTTTTAATACTTATATTTATTTCCTTTTTGTTCGTTAAAATTATGAGCATAAAGATACATCAACATAAAAATCTAGATAAAAAAATATATATTTTTATGCTAATAATTGAGTATTAAATAAGCAAATATAATATAATTTTGAAATAATCTTTACTAATGAATTGTTTTCTCGATTTATTATGAGAAATGAAACTAATAATTTTTATAAAATTGTAGATGTACTATTTTTAAAACAAATAGTGATTAATATTATGCTGAAGAGGGGAGACACTGAAACATCCAAAAGAGAATAAATAAAAATAGAATTTTGTAAATAAATATATTTAATATTTAAAAACTTGTATTTTTATTCTATAATTTTTTGACTTTTTAGCAATTATAATATTTTCAAAAGAAAAAGTCATATAATATTTATTTCATATAATGAAACAAATAAAAACAAAATTATTACAGCTCAAATTAAATTTATATTTTTCCTTCTCAAATAGCAGATATTGATCAAGAGTTTAAATAACAAAATAAACTTCTATACTGGAGGTGCCCCTATATAAGTTTCTAATTACTCATTTCTAAAAGGAATGAATATTTCTTCATTTTGGACAATATGGAATGGAGCGTTTTCTATCTTTTGCAATATTGACTAGAACGTTAGGATTTGATTAAGTTCCGTATTTCAATGAAGATTTCATTATTTATACCATGTTTGTAACTCGGTAACGAGTTCAAGATATCTGAGAGTTCGGAATATATAGGGTGTTTTTTTAAGCCCGATAGAACTTGAAATTGTAAAAATAACACAAAAAATTAAATTGTAATCAAAATTTTTTTTTTATTCGAAAGATCAATACGTGACATTAACATTTGAAAATGATTTCGGGCATATGGGCACCGCGGCTGTTCTTGACGAAGCGCATTCTGTAAAATTGTGTTCAGCGATGAGGCGCATTTTCGGCTTAACGGGTTTGTTAATAAGCAAAATTGCCGCATATGGTCGTGCGATTTGACACCTCTCGATTATTTCCTGTGGGGCTACGTGAAGTCACTGGTTTATGCTGATAAACCAGCAACAATTGACGCCTTGGAGGCCAGCATTGTTCGTGTTATTCGTGACATACGGCCAGCAGTGCTCGAAAAAGTGGCCCAAAATTGGACGTCCAGAATGCGCTTCGTCAAGAACAGCCGCGGTGCCCATATGCCCGAAATCATTTTCAAATGTTAATGTCACGTATTGATCTTTCGAATAAAAAAAAAATTTTGATTACAATTTAATTTTTTGTGTTATTTTTTACAATTTTAAGTTCTATCGGGCTTAAAAAAACACCCTATATAAGAGGGTGTGGTCCAAGATCGAGTTTCAAAACAATGAATATGCGCTTAATTTTTATTTTCCACCTAGGATCCTTAAAAAAATATCATGATGATGGTTTTAAAGATAAAATATGATTGTACAGGATTGTTTTTTGGATGTAAGGTGCGCTGTCATCATAAAATGAACTTAATATAGTCTGTTCATGCTCGGGTAACATTGGATAATTTTAATGCTACTGCATATAACTTTTGTGTTTATACAATATTTGCTCCTAGGGAATAATCGTGTCCTAATAGAGTCTCTATCCAAATAAAATATAAATAACATTATTACATTTATCTCTAAAACCAGTTCTTTTTTTTCCGGTGCAACACAAACTGTCAAAAACAATCATAATATACAAATCAGTGATGTCAATATAAAATGCTAGAAACAGTATTAAAACTAGCAATTATAACTAAAATTAGCAAAAACAATAAAATTAGTATTATTCCTATTTAATTGCTATATCTTTATTCCTCCGGGCAGTGCGCTAGGACCACTATTTTTTAATTTATCTAAATAAATAAGGCAAGACTTATTTTATTCTATTTTTAAAAGTAAATTTGGGAGATAGAAACCCGAAGACTGTAATTACTGAGTAAATCAAACCTTAAGTAAACAAATTTACTGTTGTTCATGTACTACTGGCCTTGCCATAAACCATACATTGTTACACATATTCCACCAAGAGATAGAAGTATGCTGCGCTGTCAGATCCAATCCCAAAGTTTTACGAACAATGGTGACTAGGACTTTTATCTGAAATTATATTTGAGTTGAGAAGGCATTAGATCCCAAGTTAGAAGGGCCGTGTGTTTCTTCAGCAGGAGTTTCCCCCTTGAAGGCTCTTTGATGCCCCGCCGCGGTAGGACTCTTCTGCATATTTTATAGCGCCAAGGGCCCGGAGGGAGAGGAAGTTTGACAGGGCGCTAGTGGAGTTTTGACGCCTTCCTTCCCAATCAGCTACCAGCATTGTCTCTTTCTCATCAGCATATCCTCCAATCAGAAGAGGCCTTTCATCAGCTGCCCCAAAGCAAATCACAGGGTTTGTTCTCTAGGATTACAGGGACCTTCTCGGTTTAAGTTCTAAGGTTCAAAATGGAGGCTGAGGTAATTATTCCTGGAAGGTAGGTGGTGGAAGATCGAATGTTCTTTAAAATGGTTCTGATAAAATTCATGAATTGTTCCATGTTGACACATAATTAAAGATATATTAGAGAATATTATAAATAGTTCAATAGACATTTATTAATACTATAATAATATTATATAAAATATTAATATATAATTATTTATTTGTGTTCTTCTTTTTGAAACTTTGTATTTTTTTTTTTATATAGTGATAATTCAACTACTAAAATTTGGTAATATAAAAATAAAGAGTAGGAGCTAATATGATAATACTTTTACACCTTTATTTTATTTCACAAAAAAAGTTGTATTAACTAATAGGTTTGTATTTTATTGCTTCTAATTAATTATGCCTGATTATTGGAATACGTTTGTATAGATATATCGTTAAAATCTACTTTGCATATCACCGATTTATATCAACGATTATATAGATTTCTAACATTTTCGACAAAAGGCCCCCAAAGACTGTAATAAAACTTATCACAGTAATTTACAATCAACTGGTTTTTAATATCAACTAGGTCTTATTGTCATCAGAATAGCTCGACAGGGCTTAATATTAAAAATATTAATTTTGAATTTTACTTTTTCCGGTTTAGTTAGCCATCTCTCATTATGAGCGATACAAAAAAAATGGACAAGTATAAAGTATGAAGAAATTTGATAATAAACAGGTGTAACCTCCATGTAAAAAGAAAAGGGTGGAGAGCAAAAAAAGAAAAACATTCTTTCACAATAATTTTTTTTAAAAATAATTTATTGTTATTTACAACTGTATACACATATATACAACAAGAAAATTTGCTGTAGGTGACATAGTGACATGATACAAACGTGTGGAGAATCTACCCACTGATAAAACTCAAATAACATTTCTAGAGGATTATTCGGTAATGAAGGAGAAGCCAGGTTAGAAACAAGTGGATTTAGGTGGTTTTGAAGTTTATTATGGAAGGAACGGTATCTGGTTCTGGCTAAATCGGCAACATATGGAACATTGAGGTCCTGATGGATGACTTGATTTGTGACAAAGTAAGGAGCATTAAGGATTTTGGAGGAATTAGATGGTTGGTTGGTGGAGCCCCAAAGCTCAACTCTGTATGTCCAGAAAGGCCTTATAATAGTCATGTAGATCAGTCTTTTGTAATGGATTGGCAATTTAGACCGTTTATCTAGTAAATGTTGCAATAGTCGGAATCTATGAGCAGTTTCTTGTCTTTTTAGTTTTGTATGAGGATTCCCTGTCAGTCATTTGTCGAGATGTCACAATAAATTAGTAAATAAATTTACAAATTGATATGCAATAAGAATAAGTAATATGCCTAATGGACATATTCGATTGTATATTAAAGAATTTAAAATAATTTTTTTTTATGTTAAAACGTTACACAAAATTGACGCTCAACGTTAAAATAATAGTATAAATAAAAAAGTCCTGCTTGTCTATAACGAGAACAAACCGGCATAGAGTGGGAAGATTTTCACAAATAACTAGAAGAGACAATGCGAGGTCGGAGGAGCAAATCTGAATGCTACAGTCCCTCGTTAAGGTCCAAACCAGATTTCTTAGGCCACAGCCCCTGTAATGAAGCGACACTTAATGAGAGATCATTTCGTCTTTGTCATGATTCTCGCCATTAGAAACATCCTTTTAAAAAAGTTTTTTCTCTCTCGGCAACAGATGTGAGTAAGAACACGTATCCTGGGCAGGATTATTATATTGTATATCTGTGCTTATAAACCATTATATGATAGAGAATTATTAGAATATTAAAAAAAAAAAACCTTAAGTTTCTGAAGCAGTAAATAATTTAACAGTCAATATTTATCCAAAAGGTGTGAGGGCTGGAAAAGGTAAGAAAACCAGGGTCTATAATTAGTCCATCTCACACCAACCTTTTAAAAGAGACTTTTCAAATAAAGACAATACTACTACTATTACTAGCGTGGCTCTGCAGTCTGATGTCGGATTCTGGCCTGGAGTGGCTCCATCAGTAATTGCCTTGGTGGATCCTCACTGCCCATCTTAACGATTGTCCATTTCAGTCTTGCGATTTTCATCACTCGAAGTATATAGGACTCCGTAACATAGAGTACAGCTCCTGGTTTTTGCTTCTTTTCCTCTCTCCACCAATGAGAACACCACCCAGTATACGTCTGAGGATTCTTCTTTCAAAGACTAGGAGTTCCTGATCACAAGCCCCGGAGGTAGTCCAAGTCCCACAACCACACAGCAAGACTGGGCGCACTGTCGTCTTATAAAGACAAAGCTTTGATTTTCTGGAAACAGCTCGACTCCGGAACTGCCTTGCCATAGAAAAATAGCACCGATTTGCTGCTATGATCCTACCCCGAATCTCTTGTCTTGATGACAACTGACAAATGATGGCAATGAGCCAAGATATATAAGAACAATAGTCTTCTCGAAACTCACCTCACCAAATTCCTCCAAAGTCACCTCCTCTCTAGGCCTAGGCACCTCTCCCTTAACCATATATTTTGTATAATTTATAATCTTAAACACTTTCTTATCCTAGCATCTCTCAATCCCTTCTAGAGTGCAAAATCAAAGAGAAGGCAGGCTATGACATCTCCCTGGCGTGATCCCTTTATAGAGGGGAATTCCACCGATCGCTCCTAATTTTATATATAGACTGGCGAAATAATATA
>NW_027116359.1:91884-95515 GCF_000696795.3 Halyomorpha halys | reverse complement strand
TTATTTTTATAGTTTTTGTTAAATAGTTTTTAAACTTTGTTAATTAGATAAGAAATATTATGATAGTGTTGAATGAAATTTTTCCAACCCTGCTTTCAGTCATTAATATTATTTTATAAAAATCTTTTAGAAAATAATAATAAATAATTAAAATGACATAAATTACAAGATTAAGGACTTAGATTAGCTTTTGAATTGAATAAATAAAATGAAATATTTTGGTCCATTAAACTCGACCTTACAAGTTGTCCGAAAATTCCACCTAACCTGTCACATTTTCAATTTTTTAAACCATGTTTAAGATGTAATATGTAAGATTCTGTTTAAATGTAATGTAATGTAAGATGCTGTTTAAAACATCTTCTAGGACTACAGTTAAGTGGAATCAAATTAGCCATGGGAATTGCAAAGTGCTGATCTTTTCCGCATGTCTAACAATTTGTTATTTTTAAGTAGACAGAAATTCTCCTAATTAAAATTGAATAGCTTATTACGATTAATTAAAGCCTATAGAAGTCTTGCTAACGAGGAGATGCAGTTCACTGCGTAGGGTAGAGAGGATTTATGAAGTTACATAATTTATAAGACGCATGATTTTAAAAAAGAGCAGTCTTCGGAATCAGAGCTAAGCGGAGTCTTCTGGAGAACCACCAAGTAGGGATCGCAGAAGGATCAAGCAGATGGCTAAAAATAATTTGGGAGGGCACCATTGAGGAGTGAAATAAACGATAGCTTACCTGATCTCCTCAGTGTCCGTTCATGGTAAGAATCTAAGTAGATCCTTACAGGACAGTGGATATAGTGGTGAATCCAGAACAATGGATTCGTGCCAAATACGACAATGACGGAAAAGACATTGATCCCTCAAGATCCTCTAGTGTTCCAAAAACAGTTTTGTGTGTCGTCTGACCATCACCGTTTTTTAAATAAGAACGGTTAAATAACTGCCAATAAAGACAAATATTTGTACTGATTTCGTGTGGAGATGGAAGGAAATCGTTCTTAAAAAAAAAATGAAAAAAAAGGGTAAAGGGGCGTGCTAATTTCAACTTCTTCCAAGATCCCAATTGCTATAAATTTGAAAACAGGCATTGACTTATGAATAAAACTGACCAAAAATGTCCTCAATAATTCATATATTCATAAGGGCTCTTAACGTAGGATTTTGTTGGCACGAATATAGACTCACTCAATGGCTCTTAAAAGAAGTTGTGTCTTTCTATTTATTTATTCTTTATTTTTTACGCGAAGCGAATGCAATGAAAAGGAGCTTGATTGGAAGTAACCCGTGATCAAATGATTGTCAGAAACTGCAGCTCATTGCGACGGCAAATGTTTCGAAATACCTCACGATTTTGTATAGCTTTGAGAACCTCTTTATATATATTTTTTTTGTTCAATCAAAATTGGACTAAATAAAGAAAACGATCTCCTTATTCCTAATAACCAGTTTTGCCCCGGACGAAAAGATTGTTTAAAATTTTGTCCGACAAGAAGCAGAGGGATAAGAGCTATCTTGGAGGAGAGAAATAAAGACAGGAATTGAAGGGGACAGCCATTAAAGGACTCATTTTTTTCGTGGGGAGGGGAAGACGGTGGTCTATTGGTTGAGACCCCTTTTCCCGCTAATCCTACACCCGCCAAAATCCCTCCCGCCCAATTACTAGAAATGTCAAGAGTTTCCCGCTTCTCCACCCCTACACATTGGCAAACTTCTTATCTTTTCACTTTCCTTTTATTTCTCGGGTGTGTCTCGAGCAGAGCTCTGTCATTCAATGGCTTTTGGAAGATGGAAATACTAGAATTGAGCTACGACAGTGTTCCAATGAGATTAAACTTCTTCTTATTTTATGAACCTTCAGTTTATAAGATTAATTAATCTTGTAGGTTTTTTTCGCTAAAAATACCTGCGTTTTGAGTTTTTTTATATGAACAGAAATTAAATATATCCTCATTCCTACAAAAGAACATATATACAGGTTATAGTTGTGAAACCCACAAAATATTTTAAAGGAGTCTTTAAGTATTAAGAGTAGATTTATAGAGCATAAAAAAGCTTTAAAGTAAAATATATATATGTGAAAGAGAATTGACGTGGAGACAGGCTTCAATGAAGCTGAGAACAATTAACAACAATTCTAGGAGTTTATAATGGCACAGAAGACTTATTCTTATGAGACTACTTACGAACAGTTACAAGTTCACATGCTTGTAGTATGATTTCAACAACGAGGGGGTTCTATGAAGCAGATGTTAAGAAGTTATGAGAAAGATGAAAAATGGTATCATATGTAACGTTTTAGGCAGTATAGGACTCCAATGGGAGTCTTGGCCGAAAAAAAAAAAAATCATATGTAATGGAAAATATAACTTGTTATATTGTACCATAATATATAACTTACATAATCCACATCCATTTATGTGATACAATAAAAAAGGCGGAGTGTACGAATTTATACAATTGAAAAAAAAAAAAAAAGAAGAAGACAGAATAACTGAAACTTAACAAATAAAATTAGTATTCCTGTACCTAGGATTGAATTATTAATTTCAAAGAGAGAATCATTTTAATTATACTAAGCTAAAAAATTAAGAAATTTGGCCAAACACGAAATTATGCATTAACCATAATGCTTCGGTAGAAGTACACTACGGCTGCAGTAACACATAGGGCACACTACACATTACACCACTACTCTACAGGCAAAGGTAAACAATAGTACACACAGTCACCTTCCTTAGGTGGCTGATAACACACTTTAATTAAATTAAATCATTACGAAACCGGAGGAGACTCTGATTCGTTGCACCTTACGAGTATGTATGTAGTACATAAAATGCAATTGTTGCCATTTCTGTTGACGGAAATGCATAATGGTAAGATGCAAAAAAAAGAAACAAAAACGACGAAATCCCAATTTTTATTTATTTATTTTTCTCCTTTCTGTTTTTCACTTTTTTTTTTTTTTAATTTCTTTTAAATATTTATATGTTTCCCGCTTAAAACAACAAACCAACGAAAGACAAAACTGATATTTCACATGAAATACATAAATACAAGAAACCTATAGGAGGTTCTTACACAACCAGGTCTCCACTGGTCCTTTAGCCGAATGGACAGTAGATTCCGATACGTCCATCATCATCGAAGCCATCACGGGAGCACTCCATTGCCATTAGCAAGATCGGCAACTCTTCGCAACTATAGCCCCTCTTCCACTCCCTCCAATCCCCCCCGCCCCTGTTGTTAGGCTAATAGTCACGTATTGTGGTCGGAGGTCGGGCTCCAAATGGCGGTGGTGCTAGGGCAGCATTACTATCAAAGGCTGTCATTAAAGTTGGCAACTGTTTTAGTTAGAATCGTCCACTGTTTTGTATAGGCCACAATGCTAAGTAAATCCATTGGCGATAGAAAGTGTATTAGGCCAAAGAGCGGGTTCAAAATAGAATGAGCTTACTCATTTTAGAATTGATAATTTGTTTAACTGTCAACTTTATCGGCCTTGAAAGGAATAAATGTTACTAAGAGATATTTTATTTTATAACAGTTGGCATTTACAAATAACTCAATTGCTCTAAGGCAAAGACTGGTGCTTTATAAATCCACTATTTTCCAGAGAATAATATATAT
>NW_027116359.1:90560-91809 GCF_000696795.3 Halyomorpha halys | reverse complement strand
ATATAATTCTAGTAAAAATTAAGCTCTTAATGAAGTGCACTTATTCATATAATAACTATGATAATCCATTGACATCCGATCTATATAAATTTTCACATAGTATTATAAGTTTCTATGACATTTATTTAAAAGTCAATTGAAACTATTTTTTACTTCAAAAACAAACCCATTTTCATTATTTGAATTAGAGTTAGTGATCAGTAAATCGATAAAATACGGCCGTAGCTCACAGGACTAAATCTTTCAAGTCCATTCCTATCTATGATCGAGAAGAATGAAAATTAAACATAATAAGAAATAAAAAAATATTTTTGGTAAGCTGGCAGTCACGTAACACATTATTCCAAAGTTAGTGCTACCATGGCTTAGCAAAATATATAAAATAATCTGTAAACAAATCTAAGATCTAAAATAAAAATAAATGTAATATAATCAACAGCTTATTTAATCATTAATCAGAATCGAATGGTAAGATGAAAAATAGTGTTAAGGACACTTTTTGTTCCATTATCTCAATTTAATAAATTATAAACTCACCTCAACTACCTGTATTTTCCCATGATTATACTCCTGAGCACCTTAAACCGTGCACTCTGTAGATGTATTTCAACAGTAGAAGAATCTTTGAGTAAGTTGTTGCTAGTAGAGGTAATTCCTACCTGGTGCAGTGGCAACATCTTAGGATTTGAGATAACAGTGTCTATCTTACCTAGTTAAAGTGTGTCATGTCTACATTTTATTTTCTTCTTTCTTCAACCAAGTTTTCATCTATCTTCAGTCTTTCTACCTATGTTCATCTGTTTCACCTCTATCTATACCATATCTCATAAAGTTCACTAGGTTCATCTACCTGCATATATCTTTCATATTTTTACATTTTCACCTCTACAAGTATTTCGCCTTTTCTTCATAGCAATTTTCGTTTCTATAGTACCCATTATAATAGCAATAGTAATTATCTAGTATCAATATTAATTAAAGCAAATAGTCACTTGTAATCACTAATAATATCTTCTATAGTAATATATTAATGTTTTCTTTTTTCCTTTTTAATCAGAGCTCTGTAGGTTAATTCTATTATGTAAAATATATGTATCTGTCAGTATCTTTTAAGTTTCATTAATTTTCTCATTAAAAATTTCTTCTATTATTTCATTATATCATTATCTATCAAAGAAGTTTTCTTTTTTTTCTATTTTATCATTGATCATTTTTCTGTAGTTTCTTTACCTTTTCAATATTATTTATT
>NW_027116359.1:56974-90475 GCF_000696795.3 Halyomorpha halys | reverse complement strand
TTTGCATTTTCATTCTTTATCAATACAATATTTAAAAACCCAGATTAATTATCAGTAGAACCTAGCTTATTCATAGTGTAAGGGCGTAAACAGGACAACCAGGTTGTGGTTCTAACAGATAGAGTTAATTCATTCAATGAGAGAGCAATTTTAATCAGATCAGTCCTGAAAAGAGCGGATTTGTCTACCTCACATGTTATATAAGGTAGGATGATAATATTAATACGTTAATATGATGAGTGAAAAGAATTATATTTGTTGTTTATTTATTATACATCTATGCTTTCATCACAATAATCGTTACTTTATAGTTTTTAGATATAACCTTTTTTTTTACTGTCTTAGAAATAATTTAGAATCAAAATATAAAGCTTATAAGAAAATTCATATGTCTAAAAATATAAATAATATATTTCTTTCTTTCTGTATCATGGGTTACTGCTCTATTGAGTGTTTAAATAAAAAATAAATTTTTATTTTTCAAATACTGAATTTGAGTGAGACTACCAAAAATAATTCGTTTACAATTAGTTGCTGATTTTCATTTAATAGTTTAGTACTGACTCTATTTGACCGGAGTTTTCTTTTTCTACTCTCGGTTTGGTAGCTATGTGAATTCGTTATGAACCAGTGGAACAATGGATACTTTCAGGTCAACATAAAAAATTTCTACTGGTTTTTGTAGAGAAAGGTAAATATCATGGCTGACGGGCTCAATGAAAGGGTATATTACTTTTGTATTTTCTCCAACCCATTTATTATATATATGTTAAGAGTAAATATTGTGATCGTTGAAAATGTCCAATTCAAGTTGTCAACACAGGTTAACTCCAGTGAGTACAAATAAAGAAATCATATAAAATGGTATGTGATTCTATATGGATGTGAACACTTAGAAATGAACAGTTACACGAGAAGAAAATTATGTATTTAAGGTAAATGAAACAGCTTGGAATGTAACATCAAAATCACTAAAATCGACTTATCAAAACTGTTACATAATCGATTTTAGACATTTTTACCATTTTCAAAATGTCTATAACACTTTGGATTAAAATCGTCATATCTATGTAGAATTATATTTCTTTTAATATCAGCTAGGTATTAAATTCATTGAAATTGTCTCGCAGGGAATAAATACTGAATTAAAAATAAAGAACATTTAGTTCTCATGATTTCAAATAATTATCCTAGTTTTATTATGAACAGTAATAAAAAAAAATAGATGAATATAAAATACGAAAGAATTTTATGGCCAACTAAACGAGAAAATTTTATTGTTTTCTAGGTTTTAATGACAATAGTCAAATTTACACTCAGTTACCTTCCTACGGAACATATAATACGGGGGACTATTGCCATCCTCAATGATAAATAATTGCTGTTTTTAAATTCAAAAGGATTAAATTTATATCAACGTAGGGTATTAAGTGAAAGTTTGGTGAAGATTCATTTCTTGGCGCTTATGGTTAATGGTATAGACCGGATTATTTCGGGCGGTCACAAAACAAATCCTTCACAATATAAAGATTTTTTTTTTTCTCTTTCTTGATAAATTTGTCTTTTTATTTTTATTTTCTAGAATTATAGATTTTTCAGTTTTGTTCTTGTTTCTATATCTGTCTGCTTTTTTTATTGATAGTTTTTTTTTACATGTGATAAGTATTGGAAATTTGAACTGGTGGCCGACCTACTCTCTAATTTTTTTTTTTTTTTAATAAAAAACTGCACAACAGACAGGTAAAATAAAATTATTCTTACTTATCAGAGCATTTGATGTATAACTCACCTATTTCCTTGATCAATGCTTACAGTAAAATTAATATATCTAAACTCTTTTCATTAAACTCAAGAAAATCACTAGAAACAAAAAAATTGAATGAATGGTATTTTACAGATCACTTTAAACAAAGGGAGCGACTGGATAAGCAACCTATATTATTCGCGGAGTATTCTGATATTGCTAACTAAAGCCGTTAGCAAACGTACCCCCATAGCTAAAGTCCCTTGGTGTCTTCTACTTCTACAGATGGAAGGAACATGATGCTTAGAATATTTGGGCCAAAAAATAGTTAGGGTATCATAGAATTCACTATACTATCGATGTTAAATTAGAGCAGCCTGCATACGATTATTAGGATAAATTAAAGTTTTTTGGATGTATAGCAACGATATTCCCGAAAGGTTAACTAGAGGGAGGTGTGTAACAAAATCCTACTAGTGATGTGTCTTTAATGAAATCTAGAAAATAGTTCATTCGTTCGTGATCAAGGGATAGAAGGATATTAATTTGTGAGTTTCTGAGACATCTATTTCTGGCGAAATCCCCGTCAATATGGAAACTTGTGCCCAATAGTTCCGCTTTATTAAGTAAATTGACAATATTGATCTAGTTTGAGTTGTCTAAGCAGGTTGTTTTCGAACTAGGGTTAAGACTCAATTAATAACTTCGAAGTTTATTAAAGATTTAAATTAATCTTATAAAATGCTTTAAGCATGTTAAAGTTTAAGACAGCACCAACTAACCATAGATGAAGCATATCAACATTGCGTTCATTTAGACAAAAAGTTATATTTATTTCATCGGAATGTTCTGATAACAAGGCATAATTTAAGTTTCCTTAAATTATTAACATTATTTTTTTTTTTTTTGCAATCTAAAAAGACAAAGTTACATAAATGCAGGTTAAATACAGCATATCTAACAACAACAGTAAGAAAAGACCCCGAATTACAATATATATCCTAACTCATACCGAAGAAATTGGAATTAGATTAAATCTGTACCATGACCATAATCCATGACTGGCAGGGGTGCAGACCTTCGTTAGAAAGTGCTATTACTAGACCAGCGGTTGTGCAAGGTGGTGACTTTCACATTAAAGACACGCTCAACCACCAGATTTTTATCCAGCTGAAGTTACCGACTTCATCAGGCAGGGTGGCCCCCGAAGGATTCTAAGCCCACGAAGTGGTTCAAGGCTAGAGTGAAACAGAAAATAATTATCTGCCACAGCCGGACTCAATCCCGGACCCTTAGTGTTCGCCCCCCCCAAAAAAAAGGTTTACCACATAAATATAGCCGATCAGCAAAAACATATATCTAAATATTGTGGTTAATTTACATTTAATCTTTCGAGAGACTTATGACTTGTTTTATATAATACTATATAAATATTATTAAACCAAATCTGACAAAATTTATACATTATTAAAAATAAAAATTTAGTTTGTAGTTCTTTTTCCTATTGATAACAAATACTCATGTGCTTGTAGAATGCGAACCATGTTGAATTCATATAAAACTGGCAAGGACAAATTTTTTTTTAATAAAAAACAAAAACAGTTGTTTCCAAATATTTTCCTAATTCAAATAACTTTTTATTTGTTATTAGCATATAAATCATTATTCGCAGCAATAGTTATTTCTAAATAATTCTTATCTTTTATTCATTAGTAAATTCATTCATTATGTAATAGGTATAAAAATTAAATTAAGTATAATACAAAACAAAGTAAATTATGTCGCGAAAAGAAAATATCAAAACAACACGGCATATGAAAAAAATTATTTAACCATGTGGTCCTAGCTAAGATTCATTAAACTTGATGACTGTCATCAAATATTACTAGTTTAATATAATTAAAATAAATTGTTGATAAATTAAATTTTATTTTCAAACATAACTAAGCAAATTAAAAATACACAATTACACCAATATGCTAGAAAAGTTGGGAAAAACTCTTTTCTTTATATGGGTGCCGGGTCACGTGGGGATCGCTGGGAATGAACTGGCGGACGTTGCAGCCAAACAAGCACTTGCCCTTCCGGGTCGGGGCGCGGCCATCCTGACACCACAAGAAATAAGTCTCCCGATGAAAAATGAAATATTAGCTAGTTGGCAAACCATGTGGAATGAAAGCCCGCCAAGCAAATTAAAAACTGTTAAAAAAACGATTAAACCATGGACCACATCAAACCGATCCAATCGCAGGGAGGAGGTAGCTATTGTCAGATTGAGAATAGGTCATACGAATTTAACTCGTGCATATCTGATCAATAAGCAGCCACCGCCAAAATGTCAATACTGCAACAGTGTACTTACAGTCAGTCACATATTTGAGGAATGTCATTTCTATTGCATGAACTTACGTAGATTGGGAGTGGGACCGAGTGTTTCAGATGCCCTGAATAATGAGCAAAATAACATAGAAATGGTTTTAATTTTCTTAAAAAGGAATAATCTTTTGAATAAGATCCAAACCCAAAAGTTTGTCAAATGTATTAAAAAAATCTTAAATAATTAATTATTCAAACTTATTTAGCAATTAAATTATTTCAAATCTTGAAATAGAATTATAAAGTGAGAAGCGTGGGCGTTGATGACCTTAAGGTTTTTACGCCCAAAAGCCCCAACCAACAAACAACAAGAAACTAAGCAAATAATTTTATAAAGATTAAGAGACACAGCAGTACTTCTTTTTCTTCGGTGCAATGAATCATATTTCTATGATCAGAGTTTAGTTGGCACATTACCATTTTGTGTATTATAGTTTACACAAGTAGAATAGGAATGATTTTTATTTTATATTTATATATGAACGTAAAGCATCATTAACATCAATTTTCAAAATTTGATAATGAAGTTCTGGTCAATCGCAGATTAAACGGTCATCATACAAACAGTCGCATAAAAATTGATTAAGGCGTATTTAAATAATTTTGAACTTCTGTAGCAGGTATGAAAGAATAGCACACCTCAATTAGATGTAATTTGTTTGTGAATAGTACATTAGTATTCCACTTATTGTAGATTAGGCCTAACGATCGGATAATGACTAATAATTGGCAATCATGCTAATTGGCTTTATGGCTAATTAATTAATCCCTTCTAATTATCTCTGCTTTGGGGTTTAACAATGCAGTATGTGCTGTGAATATATCACGAATGCAGTAAATGAAATAAGTGTAACAAACATTAAAATAAAAACTATAGTCATGACGTTGCTTAATTATTTCAATTTTTTAGATTGTTAAAATTTTTTTTAAGACTAATAAAACAATTTTTCTTATACATAACATGAAAATGAAATAATAACACAAAACAATATTATGTATTAATCCTTACATAATCAATCCCAAAAATATTATTACTGGAAAAACTAAATTATTAATATAATATAAAATGAGGAACTCCAGGTCAAAATAAACAGGGTCAGTGATAAATTTGTCAGACCAAGAATCTTTGATCCAGGAGAAAAAAATGGCTCAAACTTCAAAGCCAAATAGACATAATCCATTTTGGTCCAGAGCTCTTCAAATATACAATTTATTTATTTTTTTATCAGATTTACGGCAAAAATAATTGCAAATAATTAAATTCTTCCAGACCAAAGAGATTTCAAGACATATGGTAAATTAGAGTGAGAAATTTACTAAACTTAATGATCGTTTACTGGAAGAGTCTTATGGAATTAAACTGGATTTAGTGAATGACACAATTCTTCCTTATTAAACAATAATTTATTTTATATCATCAGCAACGTTTCGGGAGATTTCCCCCATCTTCAGGTAGATGGGGGAAATCTTCCGAAACTTGCTGACGATATGAAATAAATTATTGTGTTTTAATAAGGAAGAATTCTGTCATTCACTAAATCCAGCTTAAGAGAAATTTACATTCCAGTGGAATCATAATTTTAAATGTAACAGATAATGTTCCAAATATCAATTTTTGAGTTAATATATTTTTGAAAATCACCTTTAACACGCTATTGGTTGCTGTCTAAAACTTAAAATTAATTTCTAGATTTTCAAAACCTTTTGTGAGTAAATTATAGTGAACTGAGTAATGTTATCAGCTAAGATTGTATAGCGTATGATTGTTGATTTAAATCTCCATTTTCATCGCCAATTTTCAAAAGGGAAAAGACAATATGAACTTCTCTTTCAACAGCAACTCTATATTTTTCACAGAGTTTACATACAACCAATATATGTCAGTTTTCCTCTTGGAAATGTATTTGTAATTGTATATGTACGATGACAACATAAACTAAATAAAAATAAAAATAAGCGCTACCTAGAGCCAAAATTATACTGTTTTTATCCAATTGAAACGTTACATAATGCAATCAATTAATTATGACATTTCTTTGTGCTTCGTCGTACATTTTGTTTTATTGAAGTCAAATTAATTTTTCGTAGATATACTAGTACGGATCCATATCGCCCTTATCAAAAATCTACCACCCAATTTGGACTAATGTACTGAAATTAAGATAACGATCTTTGGCCTAAAAACTGAGAAATGACCTTTAATTTACTTGCAGATAGCTTGGGGATCAGGTTGTTTGTATTAGTTTAACCTTAAATTTGTATTAGTTCCATTCACTCAAGAAAAAATGAGGATTCCAAATTAACAACTAACCTTCCTTTCCCTCTTTGAATGATTTTAATTAGTCATAAACAATTACAAAATATTTAAATATAAACAGTGCATTGAGTACCTCTTTCACTAGTAAATTTAATACTTTTAAATTTTGTAAAGTATGTGATTTATAATTAATTTAAATCAGTTCAAATAATGAAAGTAAACATTTATATATACTTAAATACTCTGACGAAAAAGAATAGCTGCAGAACTAAAAAAAGAAATCAGTATTCGGATTTTTCAATTAAATTAATAAAAAAAAACAAACTAAAACCTTACTGGAATAAATTCTGCATCCATTTTGAAGAAGATAATCATCACAGAGCAACTCGAGATTGAGCGAGTAGATAGCGGTGGTTGAGGGGAAGCCATGGACATCAAGCGGGTCTATGGACAACGGCAGTCCAATAATTCATCCTCAGCATAAATTAGATTGTCCTGGAAAGGGGAGGGGGACTTTTTGCTCGGTGGTGGGGCCACCTATATCTGCCAAGTATCGGTAATTAACTCTTCTTCTCTGCCTTCATTATCCAGTGCTGAGGTTGGATTCTCGCTGAGTAATGTCAATTGAATGCAGCAGTAGATATTTGGTATTTGTCTAGGTTTCCTCAGATACCAATTTGATGTTCGAAGATATAATATAAAAAATAAAATTTTTTAATGAACAAGCCAGTTAATCCTCTAATCCTTACTAAACACTTTTTTTTAAACTCAGCTTGCATAGGTTTTTTAAATAATTGTTATCCAAATTTAATAATAACTAAAAGAAAGAAATGAAAAAAAAAAAGATAGGTAGGGGTCAGAATGAGGAATAACGCTGAAAACTTTAATGTTATTGTTAGTGTCGCTGAAACTGGAACAGTAAGCGGAATATGGACAATAACTAATACTAGAACAACAATATGGCTGATTAGTTCTGAGAATGATTTAAATCTGAGAACAATGAGTTCCAACATCACAGTCAACACTGCTTTGCGCCTCCCAATGCAGATACCATACCGTATAACCGAACCGAATAGCGGGTGTGTCGCTCCCAAAAATGAAGGGGCAAAATATTTCAAACTACAAAGTTTCAAATCGGTCTGAGTAAGTAGGTAAAAATCATTAATTTTGATCGATTATTTAAAATATGAAGTAATGATTCGAGCCATAAATGTATCTCGTAATTAAATCTAGTTTTTGTGTAATTAATTTGATTGGTGAGATCCAGGTCAGCTATGACTACTGGAGTCAAAACTTAGTTGCTTAAGAAGAACTGGCGACATAGACCACGGTGGAGATTTGATGTGAGTTGTACTGGTTTATTAATGTCGATTGTTATTCAACACACCATTCTTGAATCAGAGAAAAGTAATTTTGCAAGCTTGGGTAAAAAGGGGAGTATCGTCAGTACACGTGGGAATATCCTAATAATCAATTTTTAAATGTTTACTGAAAACTTTCATAGAAGCCTCTAAACGTCCCGAATAATCACGCAATGCAATACAATAAATTCATTAAATGTATTATTTATTTTAACAATTTTATTTGCATCTGTAAAACAAATACAATTAGAAAATGGGAAGTATTTATTGTATATTAATAGTAGGTAGGAATAGGGAGACAACGTCAAGCTGCGTCCTCCTGAATTTAAAATAAACTATTCAGACTAGAAGATGATCAGAAGATGACTTTAATACGTAACTTAAAATGTGTAATTTGAAGTAATGCGAATGTAACTGAAATGATTCATGAGCAAATGGTTATGTTACAGGTCAATGTTGCTTTCAATTGAGGTAGCTGGGCTCAGTAACTGGGTTTAATAATTAGTTTACTTCAAACGCTCATACATGTCTAATATTCTTAACGTAACTATCGTGAGTATAGCTAAAAGCAAACAGGAACCCTCACATGTAGTTGAATTATCAATTACCTTTCAAGAGTAATTTGTTTTGTTAAATTACTAGGTGGCTCTACAATGCTTCACAATTCCTAGATTTTGGCGTACATTAAAATTAAATTTAGAGAATTAAAAGTTTTGATATCAAGCATTGTATATGGTAATTATTATATAATTATTACATATAATTGTTGTATATGATATAAATTTCTGTATGTTTGGTTTAGTTAATGAAGCGTAAACATAAACTTTGATATTTTTATGTTTTAGTCACTATTTAAGCTAGTTGTAATACTCTCTAATATAAAATGTTTATATGTTTATTTAGCATATTTATTCAGAAAAACGCTTTGTTAGTTTCATGTCAGTTTGTAGTTCAAGAATTGTTGTACAGGTACCACTAAGAGAAGTCATTTCAAAGCATAGTGCACATTCAAGCACAAAAGAGCCACTTCGCTAAATTTCTATTCTCTGAAACATCAAAGAAAATTTAAAATGATTTTGAAAGCGTAAATTGAAAATATATTTACACTCGATTTTCTCAAAAAATATATCATAAACACTCAGGAATAAACTAGACCTTTTTTAAAGGGAGCCTAATGTACTTTTTGATTTTGTATATAAACATTTTCGCTCTAAGCGTCATGGGATCTGAGAAATTTGAAAAACAAGGAGAAAAATATTATTTTCCGACATTTTTCACCCCATTCCTAACCACAGTAACCCCACATCTCTTTTCAAGTCAAGAATATAAAAGTAGGGATAGTAAATATAAATGATTTGTACAATGTACCAACAATGTACAGTAAATGTACCACCACAACCCAATAAGAGTTAGAAGTGCCTTGCTACTGATCCACACCACAACCAATTATAATATCAAGATAGTAATAAACAATTGTGTAATGTTGCTTTTAAATCTGAGGGGGTAGGGGTCAAATTAATTTTTCATCGGCTCATTTGGCATATAATGTCTTTACTATCTATAAACTAACATCTATATAATCATATTTGCACTGCTACTACAACTAGAACGCCACAGGGTCGTCCGTAGCTCAGCTCGTCGAGGCGAAGGTCTTAGCACCTGGGAACATTGGCGGCGCTGGTTTGAATCCGGCCTGGGGTGTGGAATGTTTTCATTGCTGTGGCAGCCCCACGTAATAAAGCTTGATCTCATCTACCTGGGTTAGAATAGGTTGGTTACCAATAAATTACCCACCCGAATGTAAGAAATGACTAGGAATGGGGGCATACAAATTTTAAAAAACTACTGAGGTTCTATCTCATTGCAAGTATAGAACTATCACCAGGTATTCCAATATTTGTATTTATCCTTTTTAATAAATATAATTGGTATGTATTGACTATTAATAAACATTTTGTCTTTATTTAAATTTTCCTCTTCTGTTAAAAATAAATAAATAAATAATAACCAAGGTAAAATTTATAAGTGTCTATGAACTCAGAAATGAATAATAAAGAGGGAGGAATTGTTACTGAAGTGTAAGACAAGAACTAGTTGGAAGTTGAGAAGTGTTGAGCCTCGCATAGAGGTGTTATACCGGAGGAGGAGTATATTACATTTTGTCAAGTTGAGAAACTAACAAAGGGTCTAATGTAACAAAGGGGAACTTCTCGGCGAGTGTAAAAGATGAAGAGGGCGCGATCTACCGCTGAGATTGCTTCCTATCGCCAGGTATTAGATCACCTGTGGCCCCCTAAATCTTCAATGCCCGATACTTATCTTCTCCCGGGGCAATGCAACTACTCTCAGCTCTAATGATACTTTATATTATCCCGCTGCTCGTTCATCCTGAGGAGGATGGGGAATGGTAATATAGGCAAGAACTTTAGGAGTCTAACGGGGCATTACCTTCGGTCTTCTTAGATTATATATTTCATGGCAGTGAAGTTTTAGACAAATTGCCTAAACAAGGATAATTTACACTCTTCATTTTTTTTTTTTTTGTGGAAGGGGTTACTTTAATTTCAACTTGAAGTATTCACACTATATTTCTTCATTTCTCAACGAAGTTAATTAACTAATACAGGTTTAAATATGTTAATGAAGTAAATACATGAACTGTATATAAATTAAAATAAAAATTTCATTTGATCTTTTCCACTTACTGTCTTTATTTTTCTCCAACGTTTCAGACCATTATAAAGGAGATTCTTAAAACTAATGTTTCCAAATTCTAAAATAGTTTCTAGTACTAGTCGATTAATAAAAAATTATACCCTTTTATTCCTAATAAAAGATAAATATTTTTATTATAAATAGAACTGTGATGACAAATAAGCTAATGTGAGAAAATGTTAAAATGTTTATGAATCGAGTTGGGTATAATAGCCTGTAATAGAAAAAAATTTAAAACTTACCTACACCAATTTTAAGATTATAACAGATAATCAACTGTTGAAGAGAAGGAGAGAAAGAAAAGGAGCTAAGAAAATTTATTTTTTAATTTAATTAACTAATCTCAAGCAAGAAAAAAACATATTATATATTAATAAACTAATAAATCATAAATTTAAATTTTATCATTTTATTTTATCAAAAAAATAAAGTTATTTCATCCCAATTTTTGATTACTTTAATGAAAACTATGTATAATTACTATTCAAAATTTAATAGTCTGCTAAGTGTAGATAAGGAAACTAGCGTCTGTTTCAAAACGTTAAAAAAAAAAAATTATTCTTTTTGGAGCCCATATCTTTTTAATTATCAATGACACTAGAACACTTAGTGATTTAATTTATTAATAAATAAAAATTTATTAATAAATAAAATTATTTAAAATAGAGTAAACTTGTGATGATATGATCCCTAAAATATGAAGAGTTATTTATGTTCAATAGTTTCCAAGATAAAGATTTTTAAAAATCAACATTGCATAAAAAATGGACTAAAAATCAGGTTTTTGTGAATTTATTTTGAAAAATCTATATCCCAAAAACCATTCAAAGTACACAATAAAGCGTTAATGCACTATGAAGTAGTTCATGACGTTTATCTTTAAATAAGTAGTAGTTTCTATGATATTTGACAATATAAATTCACAAAATGTTGATTTATAGTTCTTTAGACAAACGGTTTAGATTTAGGAAAAACAGTATCTTCATACGGACTAGAGATGTTTACCAGCACTCAAAATAAAGGTAATTTGACTTATTATAATGCAGTTCCTGACACGTATCTTCGTAGAGGTAGTATTGTTTATGATATTCATAAATGAATATGAATTTCGCGCACGATATTTTCTCCAAACAATTTATTTTAGCAAATATGAAAAATACTACTTCTGCGATTATAAGTATTGTAAACTACCTTATAGCAGATTAAACTAGCTTTTATTTATGTGCTAGTAGACATCTGTATATCTTATGGTTCCAGAGGTATATGCTTTCATAATTAAAAATATTAAAAATCAACATTTTGTGAATTTGTTCAGTTGAATATCACTAAAACTACAATTCCTGCAAAGGTAAACGTCATAACTTACTTTATAGTACATTAAACTAGCTTTAATTTGAGTGTTAATAGACATTTGTACGTCGAATGGTTTCTGATTATTTATTTCTCAAAATAAATTCACATACATCTGATTTTTCAGTCCATTTTTTATGCAATGTTGATTTTTAAAAAGTTATATCTCGAATATTATTGTACGTAAATAGCTTTATTAGGGCTCATATTTTAACAGGTTTCCTTTATTTTTAATAATTTTCTCTTATGTTTTCTAGTGTCGTTGATATTATAAAAATATGGAGCTTCAAAATACAAAATTAATTCATTTTTAACGTTTTGAAACAGCCACCCCCCCTACCTACACTTGGCAGACTCATCGATTTTGACTAGTAATTATACCTAGTTTTCATTAAAGTAATAAAAAATTGGGGTGAAATAACTGCCTTTTTCTCCTCTTGGTCTCCATTTATTCCATTGGCTTCCATTTTATTGGGTTTGGGTGGGTAAGGAAAAGGATTCCTTACCCACCCAAACCCATTAGTTCTCAGTCTCTGATCCTGAACTATCCCTTATTATAGTGCTACTATTGGGTGGTTCCTTCCTAGGAGCATCATGCGTCCTGACTCAAAAATTATCGCGTTTACTTATTGTATTTATTTCATTTGTAAATTTCAATAAATATATATTAAAAAAATCAAAGTAATCAAGTAAATTCGTTTATGGTATCAAAGAAAAAAAAACAAAATTATGATTATTGCCTAATGAAACATGACAGATTTATTTTTCCTTTATCAAACCAAGCCTACGAATATTATTCTTTTTTCCTCACAGACAAAAATAAATTTGTATAAAAGTTGAAATTTAAGTGATTAAAAAACCACAACCTCCCAGATGAAATAAATCATTTTCTTCGCTAGGAAAAAGAGAGAGTTTTCCATGAAATATTATGCCTTCGTGTGGTTTTCCACTCACACATCCACTGAATAATTGATCAAACTCTCTTAATTCGTTTTGTTCATTTTCTCTAGAGATCGCGCTTTGAAAAGGATTTAATTGTTTTTAGAAGGGATTTAACCACATCAACATTTTCATAACTTGTTTTTTAAAAATATTTTTCTACAATTCCGTTTTCATATAGAATAATAATATGCACATGTATATATGAAAAAAATATACATATAAAAAAAGTTTTTTCAGGGTTATGTGTCCTAACTAAAAATATAAATTAAAGATCTCAAAACAAGAAATTGTATGAATGTATGACCACTAACGATTTGCTTATGAGATATTCACGTCACAGATTTTCAAAGATATTAATTATTATTTTTAAAAAATTGGCGCATTATCATACTTATCTAATATTTCTCAAAGTGATTATCTTGAACATTAATACAGGCTCGAAATCTTTCTTCTACTGCACTGGAGATGTGATATGTCACGGTCTTCAGAAATGATAGCTAGATTTTTTAGTTTGGGATAACATTAAACAAAAAAGATTTGCAATCAAGGTCAGTAGCTTCAATTTTTTATTTGATTGGGCAGTCTAACCACTGGCCTTACTTCTGAATGATGAATCAGCTGCAAAGTTGCAAACAACACCACATCCGATTAAAAAGACCTCTTGCGCGTTTAAATGTAATTAACCATTTTTTTTTATTAATCAGTTTTAGGTAACTGCTGCATAATTCAACATAAATTTTCTCTATTTGAACACTTATTTCTTTTGAATCTTCTAAATCTTATTAAATAGTCTCAGGATTAAGGATCTAAATGCGAGTTCTGAAATTATTTCCTTCAGGTCTTCACTGAAAACCAGCGGATGGTTTACGTATATAGAGAAATTTATAGATATAAAAAAATACCAAAGGCTTTGTTTAAAACAGAAGAAGACGACCTCAATACATAAGGCGGAGAAGCTGATGAAGAATTTGAAGAGGTAACTGTGGAACGCAAAGCAGATGATTTAGATACGCATTAAAGTGCTTGATATGACTTTATGAATACTCAACAAGAAGACGAAGATGAAGATTATTTTGTACCTATGTCACGGAAGATAACCCGTCATCATCTTTACATCAGACTATGAACATTCTGTTTTTACTTCAAGATTCAAGGAAGAGCTTTGTAGTTGGGTGTTTCATGTTCTGTGCAAGGCATAATGTGATGAGCTAGTGAATAAAGGTTTTTAGCGCGTTTACAAAGCAGGTCTAAAGTGCCCCTAGAAGACAGAGTAGAGCGGAACATCCTACACCTTGGCGGATCTCTTGAGGGATGGGGCGGTAGCGTGCCATGGAAGGAGGAGGATTTACTGGAAACAATCGCACTAGGAATAAAAGGCGGGAACTCTAAAAGCCAGGCGCCATCAGTCAGGGACAGACAATGACAGATCGGCTACCCCACAGCCTCTCCGATAGCTACACTTTGTAATCTCTTTGGCCATCATGGCGTCTATCGGGTCTTCTTAGTCAGCCACATATATTGCCTTGTCTTGTCTCTGCCTCAGCCACTTGTAAATCATACTATAGTTACCGCAATGCTACGAGCTACACTTGTTCTATTTGACAAAAAAAAAAAAATAGTTAAGAACTCTATTTTTATTACGAAAAAAAACACTTAACAGTTTAACAATGATCCAGACGTATGGGTAAGTTGTTAGTTAATATTTATTTATTTTATAGTGATAGTGATTATATTGATTCTGAGAATAGATATCATTTCTTTTTAATTTAGCTATTACTATGTATTTCTTGTATTTTTTTAAATTTTCATAGAAATGTATTTTCAAATTTGGAGAGATTGAGTATTATTTTCTACTTTAGCACAATGCTTATGTTACAGGATTTATTTTACCACCTCAGCCGAACTGCCTAAGCCTGTTTACTAAAAATAGTCATTTCTCTCAATTGACTCAGAGTTTGGACAATTATGTTAAACAGGACAAAAAATACAATCATTATACGAAAAATGACAACTTGTACAAGTAAAAAAAAATATTACAATTCTAAAGATGGTATAGGATAAACTCCGAAACGTAAACTTTTTAAGAAAATAGGCAAAAAATAAAAAAAGGTGATGCAAAGAAGGTCAAAAAATAAAAAAAGGTGATGCAAAGAAGGTCAAAAAATAAAAAAAGGTGAAGAAAAGATCCTTAATTCATCCGTCTTAATTGTAATTACCCTTATTCTAATGTTTTAACTGTATTGTAATATATTTTCTAGTATTACGGTAAGGCAATGTGCTATTAACTCCAAGGACTCGGGTTCGAATCCGGCTGTGGTAGAAAATTATTTACTAATAGTTTTTTATTTATTTATTTTATTTTAGTATGTATGAGATCATTCATCACTATTACCTATTGCCCACAACTGTGTGGCAGATTGTAATATCTATCAATAAATAAAAAGTATTATTATTAAAAAAATTATTTACTGTATTACAGCCCTATGGGTTCGTGAGCCCTCCAGGATCAACCCAAGCTCATGAAGTAGGTACCATTAATTGGATAAGAATCTTGCGGTCGAGTTTGATGCTGACCAAATCACCTTCTTGCACAATCGTTAGACTAGTAATAGTACTTTCTTACACTGAAACATTATGGGTTATAGTGGAACAGATTTAATTGTTTTTCTTTTATTTCTATATACCTTTCTTTCAACAGTTAGAAGGATATATATCTCATTCGAGAAGATGGTTGGGGAGTGCAGTCAAAATAGAACACAAATAAGTTGAGGTACCTTATTTAATTGTGACAGGCTGCAATTATGAACAGCTATGGCAAATTAACTGTCACTAATATTTAGGTTTGGACGCAATGAGAATTACTTTTAAATTATTAACAGAATAAATAAAATAATTTACATAGGATATGGATTTTCTTTTATAGATTTGAAATATAGGATAAGGAATCCTATTCGACAAAGACACTATCGAGGAATATTTTAACGACAGCCTTTGGAGAGCAGACACGTGGTGATAGTAATGTCACATCCTGGACTGCAGTCACGACCCGAGCCCACTTAAATTTGATAGCTCTAATTGAAAATGTAGACGTGCTTAAACTCAACAACTCACAGCACCTCTTGCTCCCTTCTATTGCTAAAAATGGCATTTGCCAATTGTATTCAGATATTCTTCAAACTTTTTTTTTTTTTAATTGGGGCCTTTTGAGATTTCTCCATCTGCAATGGGGAACGTACAGAATCCATTTAGGCACTATGAACTAGTTTTTAATGGAGTCTTTACTTATTGTTAGAGAAAAGTAGTTTTTTACTTTGAAAACTTGTCTTCGTTTGAGATATTTCAGCCAAATTGATATGACATCTACCTTATTTATAAAAACTAAAATAAAACTTTTCTTAGTAGAACTAAATCACAAGATCAAACAGTATCAACTTAAAAAAAGAAAAAAAAATTATGTGTATATGTTTGTGGTTTATGAGAGTTATGTAATTATGAGAGTTTGTGGTGCATTAGTGGGGTTGGGAGATTCAACAGCCAATGAAATGAAAATTACATTAATATAGAAACATCTGTCGAATGGTTAATAATTGAAATACTATTATCCAAGACGGGAGGTTTAGTAGTTACCATTCTAGATGAATAGCTTCATCACACAAAAGGTATGTTCTAAGGGGATAAATGCCGACAGTTACTTTCGAATCACTGTAGTATATCACAATGGAAGTGTAGCACCTCAAGACCTATAATAATGTGGAGAAAATGTACCTCCAGGCATTTCTTATGAAGTTTAACCTATTGGATGACGAGACCCTATGTATATTGAAACTATAATCCATTTAGACTACTCAAAAAGGCTTCCTCATGTTGTATTGGGACTATCATTACGGACCATAATACGTTTTGACATATCTGATATCCTCTTATAAAAAAGAGGAAGAACTTGTCGATGTTGCTTTTTCAAAAGATAGCTATTTTACTGTCAACTATGGGTGAGAAACTTGAAAAAATTTAACAAGTAGCAATTGAACTATATAAGCGCTACTTAGAAAGCGGGTAAAGTCAATTGCAATATCGACAAAACGGGCTTTCCGAAGTCAATCCTGAAAGGGATGAATGACCTGGAATTTAATTTTGACGTGCTGAAAGAGGCACAAGGGGAGGTTCTCTTGAACATGTCTCTCATTTCAGTTATGAATAGGAGAGAAGTCAAGTAATATAAAAGAATAAAATGTAATCACTAATATAAGACATAACATAATCAATTTAAAATATAATATCTTTAACATAAAATTTATATGATCTCTACCAAATTTAACAGCTAATTTGCTCTTGATAACATTGCACCAACAAGACATGTTAGTCCTGAAGAACGCCTAGCAAATCATTACTCCAAACATAACGACCACTGTTCACAATTTTAAACTATTATACGTTAAATTCATTATTGGAAGTGTTAAAAGTTTAATTTTGAAGTATTTTTATGAGGATTAATATTTATGATTGGGAGTATTTTTTCGCACATATGAAGGCGGAATATTAGATAAACTGGACGCTCAAGAAGAAAATTCTCGAAATTCAAATCCAACACTAGTCACTCAGGAATTCCTAACAATTCTATTAATTCTGAAATTCAATTACTGCAAAGCCAAACCAGAAGGGGTGGAAGGAATATTGGGCCCGACAGGAGGGATGTTGCAGGTGAAGACATCAGTATTGGAGGAGTGTTGTTGAGATATTTCAAAGGCAGGGGCTCACGTAGCCAAACCGCACGTCCGGGCCATCCAAAATCAAAGCCGAGAAACAATTCCGATATCTTGCCAATATCACGTATTTCGTCTAGTATCCTTGCTCAGGCTGTTCCTCTTCGTAACCAATTCATAAAAAGATACAATTATAACAGTGATTTTAACTGATCAACAAGTATTCATTAATTCATGAACATATACTTTTCATGAGTTCTTACTGCAGTTTAATAATTGGTGAACAATAATAGCAGAAAAAGCTGTTAAAAAGGCTTTTGATGAATTTAAATTCCCTTTGCAACTAAAGAAGTCATCAAAATTGGACCATTATCAATCCCGCAATGGTAAGGCTAGAAGGAAAAAACACAAGTGATAAGGTTGGGTTAATCCAACACGACAATAATTTCAGTTTTGCTCAGTTTGGGGAGCGGGTTCACTCAGTGAGTAAAGCGTTGTGTTACTATTTCCCGGCCCATGATACTGTGAACCCACGGAAACTGTACATATTTAACCAGTTTTAGAGTAATTCATAAATTATATACCCCAGAACACTCTATACACTAATTTGAAAGATAATTAAATTCTTTAATATGCTAAAATACAATTTTTAAAAAAATGAAAAATTTTATTATAGACAAGATATAGCAAATAATATTTGTAATAAACTACGCAGAAAAAGTTATAAGGGAAGTCAAGTGAGTGAATACACCAGAAATCTATTCATTTCTATTTATTCATATAATTAAAAAAAATAAATAAATAAATCTGTACTGCTACAACCTATGAAGGGTTAGGGGGGGGGGTGTCGTACTTTGAAAGGAAGTTACTGTTACTTGACCAACGGTTACGCAAGTGATTTGGCCAGATTTTTACTGAATTAAGGGTATCTACTGCTATGTATGCTATGGAGATTTAATCCAAAAATAAGTTAATTAATTAATTATGTATTGAGTCCTAAAAAACTATTATTATGGTTGGATTCGTTTCCAAAGGCTATTTGTGTGTTTACCAGTTTGCCAATTAAATACTTTTATATTTATAAAATGATGTTACCATTAATTATATATTATACTAAAGGGTGGTATATTAGGTTATAAAATAGTATATAAACTACATAAAAAACTAAGTATTTATTTACAATTCTATATTATGATTCAAATGATTCAGATAAAGGTTGCCATAAAATATAGATTATTACATTATTACTTATTGGTTCATTTTATACTTATAGATGCTGATGCTGTAGGATTTAGTGCCGTAGGTGTCGTTCATAAGAGAAGTCCAGGTCTCGTGGCCCTTCTCACAACTTCGTCCGGTCGAAGTGCATCTTCTAAGCCTGCCTCCTGACTGTGGTCCTCACCCGTCTAAGCCTTCCTGTTGAGTGTCTCCGTCTGGATCTTCTAGATTTCCTCTGTATTTTTCTCCCACTTCCCTTTTGGGGCGTTACCTTATTTTTTAATCTCTTCTCTCATTCGGCATCGGTAACCGAAGACTCCCGAGATAGGCGTCCCTCTCCTCAGAGCCGAGAATGTGTAAAAAAGTTTGACATGTCCAGGAAGGTCCTGCACCTGGTTAATTTGATTCTGCTCCCTCATCACAACCTGTCATTTTGTGTTTTGACACTTAAAGGTTAGCCAATCTAATTTTCTCAGGGGCCTCTGGTAATGTGACAAACTTAATACAGATGTTTTCATATCCGGGGACGCTAAAAGCTTCGCAGAAGGATACCCTGACCAGGTATAGGGGCAGATGACGAAACACCTTAATAATACCCAGGATTGTCAAAAGGTCCAAAACATAGCACTACTTCATGTGGCTGGATGGACCCAGGAGAGCCCGCAAACCTACAGGGCTGACTCACGGCTACAGTGAAACAGAAAATAATTATCTGTCAAAGTTGAATTCGACTCCGGGTCCTTGCAGTTTGTAACGTTTCATAAAAACCAGTGTTTTTGCCTTTTTTTGTTTGTTATTTTCTACTTTTCAATATTGGTATCTAATTAATTTCATATTTATATCTCAATGATTCTAATTTTGCATCCAGTTTAAGGATGCCATCATGGAAGACGTCCACGAATATTGACAGGAATAAATAAAATTCTCGAAATTTTTATTTTCAGAAATAAAAAGGAACAGATAAAGAAAAATATTTTCTTGAAGAACTGAAGGGGTGGGCCGAATCAATATACAGCCTTAATAACGTAATATTTGCGATAGAAAGTTGAGAAGGCGATGGGAGGTACAGGAAAATACTCCGGGCAGCAACCCCTCATACCGACATTAATAGATATTTTCTCGTGTGTACACTGTTCACATCCAAGATGGTTTCGATAAGGTATTTTATTGGTATATGTATTTCTTGTTTCTTTTATCTGTTTTTTTAAAAATATTATATCATTTCTTTTTTTGTCAATAATCCCTCAATTGTGTCTAACTAATGTTTAATTTGAAGAGAGAGAGAAAAATGACCGTGTCTTTTAAATGATTTTCTATAAAATCAAGAATTTGATAAATGTTCCAAAAATTCAATTCCAAAATTACGATAAGCTTGGCATTTATTTAAAAATTCTAGGTCTAACTCGATGTCAAAAGCCAAAACAAATTCGTTGGTGGTTTATCTAGTTTCAAGACTAGTATATGTATTAAATGATATTTTTACACAGAATGAGATTACAATATATCTTCGAGATAAATGGAATGTCATATGTCAAAAAATAAAACAAATATTCATAAGAAAATTGGCGTATGGCCAAGAAAAAATTCGTAAAAAAATTTATTTCATAAGCTTACTGTGGTATTAATACAGAGAGAATACAATGATCATAAATTTAAGAGAGCCAAAAAATTTTGGAAAAAAAGCAGAAAGGGGTTTCTACCCAAAGGCACGATTAATTTGACGCCCGGCTCTGCTACTCTATTTATCAGGTCTATATGACTGATCTGTGATAAATATAACTTGGTACTTCTATCTATTTACTAATTCTATAAATAGATATTTTATTGTGATGGTATAGATATATAATACATTTTTTTTTTTTGTTGAGAATGGTCAATATTTTAATCATCGTGATTTACATTTTAGGGAACATTTATGGACTTCATGGTTTTACTGACCATGATAATATTATATTGATTAAAAGATAAATCAATTACGATTAAGTAATTTTATGATAATTAATGACATGTTAGTATTTAGTGCTGTGACATTTCTGAGAAAACATAACAACACTGTGAACCATAAAACCATGCAGCTAAAAAGTATGTATACAGAAGTTGCGTGTCAGACATGTCTGGAACAAGTGGTTTAATTAAATTCCAGCCTCCACGTGCATTAGCGAATCCTGGAAAAAAGAATTACCTCCGATATTGCACCCTCGTTTGTCGTTGGTGGCATTCGTCCCGGCAAAAGCTTTTTGTAGTAGCTCGTTAGCCCAATAGTCCTTAGCGTAATTGCCCACGGGCGGGGACATTTTGTTCTCAAATAAATATTTTTTTAAAAGAAAAAAATTATTTTTTTGTACGGTATTATTTCGGTATTAGGATTATTAAAATAGAGTTGCTCTTTTTTCTACTCCGTAAACCCATTTTTTTAATTCTGTTAGCTACTGAGTAAGTAAAGCATTGTAATTGGATTAAATTCTGGATCTATAAGTTTCAGAAATCTGAGTATAAATCGGAAAAAAAATAAAATCCAAAACTCTTGTTATACGATTTTTTTTTTTTTACTATCCTTCCTAATATTAGAATAAACGAATTTTGAGCATTTCGAAACTATGCAGTTTCATGTGTGATTAAAGCTTATCATCTTCAATAGGAGCAGAGTTGGACGTAAAAAAAAAAAAAAGCAAGAAACAATATAATTTTAACATATACGTAATCCATTTTCGATGGGCGCCATTTTTTAGCTGTCCCGCTTTGAGCTGACAGACAAGCTCAAATCAAATACTGGGAGTAAATATTTGTGAATGAATGATACTATACTTTTTTTCATAAAATACACCAAATTTGTATGATTATTTAATTGTAACTTTGTATGACTATAATGATATATAATATCATTATTATAACATCATTATGATATATAATATATGATAACTTCATTATACTGTACATAAACCTAATCCTTAACAGTACATAGTTGATCGAATTCGTTAACATTGTATTTTTTTCCCGATTGAACTGAAATGAAAGCCTCCTCAGTTCATTTCTCACAGAAAATATAAAGTACTAATGAAGATCCTCCTTGATAACCAATGGAGACTTCACGATTAGAATACCTCCTTGGAAGGAATATTATTCCAGAAGAGCAGAGAAGATATGACTGCTGATGAGCGGGGAACTGTTTGCCCTGAGTACGTGAGTCCTGAGGGCGGTGGTCTACTTTTACAGAAGTTCTCTTTTTAATAAAGTCTTCCCCTGCTCTTTGGCTCCGTGACCTGGGAGCCCAACCAGCCACTGCACCAAGGCGCTCCCTATATAGGCGCTGTCTCCATCGGGAATGCCAGGCCTCCTCACCGCTGTTTGAACAGTCCCTCCTTTTGCAGTCTTGAGAGATTCCCCAATGCAATTTTAAAATGTTACATCGTTGAGTAAACTCGCAGTCATACTATTGAATATAAAGGCATTCGGAATAAAAAATTTTGATTTTGATCATATAACTTTATAAGGCCATACCAAAATCTGACAGACGTTGCGCACCAAAACTTCAGCAATAGAGTTCACGTTCAAAAAACACTAAAAAAAAAACTTCTAAAAAATACTTGACGCACCTTAATAAATCAGAGACCTTTGTATAGACCGTTGGCATAGACTATGGTATGAAATAAACTAAGTAAGTTTTTGGCAACTAGAGGGTGTAATTTCTGTGAACTTAAAACACATCATATTCGAATAATAATATTTTTAGATATGCACTATATTCTAAAAATAGGCGCCATTTTAAAATTAATATGAATAATTCAATTAAAAGTTATCCAAAAAAATTGTTTAAGCACTATGGTTTATTTCAAATCACTTTCATGTGCGAAAAAACTCTTAAAACTTACTTACAATTCACACTTCTAATCCAAATCATTACTATACACATCTGCAATTTCTTTACTCTTACTATACCCTGCAAACCTGAGTGTTGAATAGATAATATCTTAAGATTAACCAATATTCCAAAAAAGTTAAATCATGATACTTTGAACATGTGGTACTAATAAACTTGGGCTATTTTTTTTTTTACTGGGTGTGAGAATCTGAACAGCCTAGGTCAAAAACAAAAAGTCGTACTAAAATGAAATTACATATTAAAGGGGAGTACATGCCTGTGGATGTGGCAGCAAATTTTTTGATAAAATATAAATTTGCCACTTTATTTTTATATATTAATCAATTTTCCATCTTATGTTAAACACACTAATAATATGTGATGTCCTTGTTTCTCCTGTGTATCTACTGCGATTTAGATTAATAGGCAATCAAGATTTGGAAGAACTAAATTAGTGATAGAATTATAAAAAGAAAAACAATAATTTATAAATAAGTAAGAGGTAGTTTTTACAAGAGATAAAAAATGTGTCAAATATACCTCGTTCAAGATTAGATTTTCTTATTGATTAATTTACTATATATACTAAGTATATTTATAATAATACAATTTTTTCTTTCTCTTTATATCTTAATTATCATTTATTTCGTATGATTATTCTATATAAATACATAATGCTACTAAAATCACACGAAATAAAAAATGAAAAGCTTAAAAATACAACAGATGTGCAAGGAATAATATACTTTAATTTAATACATATAAAATTGGAAACTAATTCTTCTAAAGATCTAATAATAACAAACTTGAAAATCAAATTAATAAACACTTCCATCTCTGCTGAAAAAAATGAAATAAAACGGAAAATTTACAAAAAGATACACGTGTGTTAAAATTTATCGAAATCTTTCAAACGACAAGCGAAAGGTGTATCTCCGAGGAGAACCCGACTCAACCACACAGATCCCATTGCCAAGGATATGGAATAAGAACACAGAGAAAGGACAGATCTTGGCAAAAGACTCGTGCGGTGCCAAACCCTACGTGCTCTGAATCCAGGATCTGCGTTTGAGTCCCTCTGTATTATACTGTCCTTTGAAATTCTCACGTGTTACTAATATTTTTTTTCCTATACGATGACAGTTTTAAAAGCGTTTTTTGGTTTATGCTCAATTCTTGTTCTAAAATTCCCGACTAGGAAAATAGGGAGAGATAAACCTAAAATACTTTCTTGCACAAAGCAGAATTTTCCCTCTAGTCCACCTGCTGTTAGGACTGATAAATTATGTAATTAATGAATTGTTGATTATGGACAAACCGTCTTGTCAGATATTCAATCTAGAAATAGGATACATAATATTATAATAATTTCCTTTAATAATAATATTATATATTGAATGGGATTAATAATGGGCTTAATAAATTGTAATAATAAACTGAACTATAATTAATGAGTATTACTTAAGTACATAAACTACTCAGTTTTTACCGGAGAATAATTTTTTTATTTCCATTAATATTTGGGAGAGCGGGGTGACTCAGTGTGCAAGGCGCTTTGCTATCAATTCTCAAGGACTCTGTGGGTTCGAAAGAACCCTTGAATACCTCAAAATTTATTTTTATTTTTACTTTTTCATTTTACTTTCTAGAGACGAAGGACTGAGCAGATATCATTAAATTACATGAATCAAATTATATTTCAACATATTAAGCTTTTGATCGAAATAAGAATCATATTTTAACGTTGAACTCAATTTTAAATCAGAATAAAAAGTACATAAATATTTGGAAATTGATAAATATAACAGAAGGTACGTTTTTGATTTAATCAAGACAGTCTTAAAGAATGAAAAAAAATTATTGCTTCATATTCATCGTAAAAAACAATTTTAACGTTGAACTCAATTTTAAATCAGAATAAAAAGTACATAAATATTTGGAAATTGATAAATATAACAGAAGGTACGTTTTTGATTTAATCAAGACAGTCTTAAAGAATGAAAAAAAATTATTGCTTCATATTCATCGTAAAAAACAAAACAAATATTTATATATAAATAACAATAAATTTTTATATAAGGAAGTACCAATAAGTATATAATTCAACGGAATGACCTACAGGGGAGAAGCTAAAATTAAAAAAACATGTATGTATATATCTATATACATAAATGTACACATTATTTATTTTTAACGGTGTTTTTTCTCCCAGCATTGCTATACTCTACACAACCTTTTTATTTATTATTAGTTAAATTTTATCATGTTTTTATTCATTCATTCATTCCCCGGGGAACGTCCCTTCACGTACCATTATTATATGGCGTAGGCTTAGGCTATAGCTAGACTACACCACCTTAACTGGACTGATATCAACACCTAATAATGCCACAAGGCAATCATATGTGAACTCAATATATATTATTTTTATTGAATCTACGAGTATAAACGCTAACGATACATTGTAGTTCTCAGAAAAAGTAGTATAACCCATACGACATAGTTTTAAGATAATAGAATCATCATTACTTAAGATTTGTAAATACATTTAAGAAACGTTCTTTATTCGTTTCTTTATTTCATTTTTCTTTATTGTATGTAAATTATTTAATTGTTTTTATCTATTTTTTTATTATTTTTCTACCTTAACACCCCATTCGTTGCAGATTTGGTCCAAAACAGATATGCGTCTTTTCATTCCAAACTCCTTTACCATCCTAACCCATTAATTCTTAATCTTTCATCCTTAACAATCCCTGATAATCCTCCGAGGGGTCTGAAAAGAAGATGGCCAAGGGACCTTCTAATTTAAATTAATGTTTGAAGTACCACCAATGGGTGGTTTCTTCCCAAGATTTTCAAGTGTATATGGAACATACAACATATTTACTCATTGTATTATTTTGTACAGTTGTAAATTGTATTAAATATATTTAAAAAAATATATTTTTTTCCTTCCCTCTTCTATTTTTTTTTTTTTTTTTTGTATTTCGTCTTATTTGTTTTTAGGAATATATCTGTTAATAATTTCCTTTTGTAATAAATATTCAATACCGACATGTATCAATTGGATGCATATTATAAGATTTTTTCATGGAGTAAGCAAATTTTTTTTTTAAATATATGCCTCTTCAGTAGGACTTATATACTTAAATATTTTTTTATGTATACTTTTTTTTTAAATGTATACATGAATTAATAAATACATACATACCAATAACAGTTATTTATTTCTATAATACTACAAAAATCATTATTCGTTTCCTTAAATCCCCTTTTTTTTTCTAATGAACATGTCGTAAGGCGAGTTCTAATTTTTTTTAATAGGGACCGGCCGTTATAAACTGACGCTAATAAATACCCGAATTGATTTTAATTCATATCATTATGTTTATTATTTTTTAGATACCTTGACGTGTGTCGAACTATTTGATAATATCATGATCCCTGGACACAGGGCCCTGTGCATTAATCTCTGCAGTGCCCCAGATGTTGCTGACAAATAGGGAGACTACAACACTGCTCCCAACGTCCTCTCATCACATTTACTAACAACTACAGCTTAAATTAGCATACATTACAGCAAAATGGCCTTGTCTTAACAACATTAATAGTTTGAGTAATACATTTCACGAGGTAGAGATTATAACAATGTATGGTATCGGGGAAAGGAGTAAATGAAAACAGAATTTAAAGTATTTAAAAATTATACGATTGCTATGATACATTTTCTGACCAATTATAATCTTTGGAAAATTATCGTGATAACATAATTTTCCGAAGAAAAAAAATTATAATTGGTCAGAAAATGTATCATAGCAATCGTATAATTTTTAAATACTTTAAATTTCTTCAGTATAATACGATTTTATTAATCTTCAAAGAATATAATAAACCGTAATTTGAAATTCTATTAATAATGAAGGAGATTGGTGTACTTGTATTTTAATGTAAAAAAAATAAAAATAATTTTATATGAAGGGCTCATGAACATGATAAGCCATTTGATTTTAACTAGAATATTCAACCTATAAATAAAATTCTAGGTTAGTATTTTAGATAGATTTATATTCTATGATATTAGATATTAATTGGAAAATATTTTGGAATTATAATCTTAAACAAACAGATAAAACTGCTCCTTTGTGTAGTATATTGATTGTCTTAAAATTTGTAATTTCACATTATTCCTCCAATCCAAATTTTAACCATCAGAATTTTAACTATACACAACTGCCTGAATTTCGGTAGGACTTTATTATACAAAAGCATATAAAATTAAAAATCAAAAACAATATTTATCACTCCGAAAACGCCTTGCATCATTATTTGAATACTATCATGGTTAAATTTTAATAAAGCAGCAACAAATATAATTTTTAAACATAAATTATGAACGCCTCGAAAGTTCTGAACGGTTCTTTTCAGACGCCTTGGAGAATTATCAGGAATTCCAGAGAGAGAAAGGTGATAAAAGCACTGAATTTGGAGTCTATTATGGAGAAATTTATAAATCACTGGAGCAAATCTTGAATGAACGACCGTTATGGATTATTTTATTGGTAAAAGTAAAAGTCATAGAGGATTTTATAAATAATTTCGGATAGTAAGAATATGTTATCAGAGATTTCGGGTAGCAATTATGCAATAAGCTATTATTTTCTTATAACAGGAAAGTTTCATTGGCTTAAGTAATGAGGACAGTGTTAGGATGTTTTGCGATGTCATAAACTGTGTAGAGGATGGGACCGAGGATACTTATTACCTTGAGGTACACCGGCGGACTGAGAAAAGTATTACTTAAATAATCTGTCTGTGAGATGGAAGATGATAATAAGAAAGTATATAGGATACGGGTATGCGCTAGTAGAGCAGTCCCAGGTGCCAGGTTCGCTGAAATAGCATAGAAAAAAATTTTCTCATTTTTTAAAAATATGTTTAAACAAACACTAATTTCATTTTAATTTATTTTTAGGCTCACTTTTTTAAGTCAAACCATTTTCTTAGACATTTTTCCCTTTCTTAAAATGTTTATTTTTATAATGGAGACGATTATGGATATAAGAAAAAGCATAAAACTTCAATATATGTCTCCAATCTTGAAATCCACATACTAGACTTAGAAGATAAAAACTTAACCGACGATTTGGACAAACATAGAGACTGTTAAAAAGACTCTCAGTAGACTACAAACTACTTTACAAGAAAATTTAAAAACCTGTCTGGGCTAAAAGTTCTAACATCAAACGCATTCAAACCCTTCAGACCGAAGTCTTTCGATCAGTAAGCAATGCCCTGCACTCAGTATTCAACAATACCCTACATCGTGACCTCAATGACCCATCTGTCTCTGAGTTTATTAAATAAAAATTCACCCCATTTCAGGAGAAACTCAACATCGTGATTCCCAACGCAATCCCTATCCAGGTTCACCAATCCATTCAATGATCACCGTAGGCTGATTCGGCAGTGACCCAGAGATAAATTGGAAATAATTATATTGAAGTAGCGGCAACGACCAGATTCTGTAATCAATTCCTTGGCATCTGCGTCTAGCGGCATATCTACCGCGATGACGTGGTTGAGAGCGCAGGGAACTTCCCGAGCCCTGCTTATTTCTTTACAAGTAGGGGAGGACAAGCTTGTGGTTTGGAGCTATCCAAGATGAATGTAAAAAATTGCTTATAGGAATGAAAGTGTTTAAGATGTTAATAATAATGTTAACGGCTATGACCAATCAAGGATCATACTTTGTAAGAAAGTATTGGTTTTTAGAACAACGGTTGTTTTTAATTTTTTTATTACTTAAATGTTTCCTTATTTTTTATTACTTGAATCGTCGTTAAATTTTTCCTTATTTTATATTACTTTAATGTTTACATTATTATTTTATTTATTTAAAATACTTTTTATTAATTGATAGATATCACAATCTGCCACACATTTGTGGGCAATAGGTAATAGTCATGAATGATCTCATTCATACTAAAACAAAATAAAATAAATAAATGAATGAAAAAAAAAGAAAAACCTCTCATAAAATATATACAAACAGAATCAAACTATGTGTATAAAATAAAATAACATAATGATAAAATAATATAATCTATAGTCACATTTACACTCTAATATACAATATTTACACAATCGACCTGAGGATCCCTGAGCCCACTCCCAACGTGTGAGGGGTAGAGCAGAGCTCAAAAGATACCAGCGCATCCCTCTCGCCGCATCACTGGTAGTGAGCCAGTGGAGGCTGACCAAGTGCGCTAAAGCCGCAAACACTCAACTTGGGTGGAGAATCTGACCATTGCCAGAACTCCAATTATCCATTTTTATTTTAATAAGTCTCTTGGCCACTGCCGTTTCAACCTTCTAGGTGGGCTGTAGGGGTGGGTGGAGCTAGATAAGGTTTGAACCAAAGGATTAGGATGGTTGGAAAGGTTTATATGGAATTTTGGGAATTTATTATTTTATTAAATTCTTTTTTTTCCCCTCTAAATACTAGTTTCTTATCATTTAATCTACGTGTAAATATGTCGTAAATGTATTCTATTGGCTCTACTAATAATAATCGAATGTATAAGACAGAATGTCATACTACACAATAATATATATGTATTTATATAAAGGTCTCAAAATAAGAAAAGATAATTCTAAAATAGATAAAATGGAAATAATAATACTAATGGTGTATTTTATAATATCTAAAAAAGTTACAGTCACCATCATTATTTAAAGGGCTATTATATTTTTTTCTTTTTAATAAATCTTCAAACGAAATTTTTTCGGACGAAAAATCGTTTTATTCTTGCTGATTATCTTTCAATGGAATCTGTCAACGCAGGCAGAAGAAATCGGCGAGATAGAAGGAACCTCAGACAACAGACAGCCATTACGTGAAGAAGGCAGAGTAGAGGAGACTATAAAAAGGGAATGAAAGGTGAACATAAATCTTGGTTTTTGTTAGGCGGTTGGATAATTAGGGCTAGTCATTTGTTAGGAGCTATTGAGGCTGGCCAATGACTGAGGGTCATATATACCCGCCCACTTATCTCGCCCAATCAGATTTATTATTAAATTATTGCCACTCCCTCCGTTACTTTGGCCAATCAGGTTCCATCTTCCTCTCCTCTTTTATGAGATAATGACTCTTTTTCGGATATTGGGCTATATATCTCAGCTATTTCTTACACTTATATTGCACGCATTACATTTATGGGTACGAAAATATTTGAGAATATAATTGTGTTTTTTTAAAATTTATAATATTATTAATAATAATAATATTCTTTTTTCCATCTTGCCTTTAGGTCAAAAAATGTAGTTTTAAATATTTTATTACTTTATTTTAAAAGTTGAGACTCATCCAATAATACCGAGACAAATTAATGGTAAAGAGGGTGACTATCCCAGAAATGTTCATGATGTAAAAATATAAATTAAAAACTACTGTTTCATAATTTTTTACTAAAGGCGATATTCAAAACGAAAGTTAAAGACAAAATTAAAAAAAAGTACTATGGAAGGATAATATATTAACACATACTAATAAAAATAATTAATTTTAACTACTCATTTAAAACTTATTTGACTATCGTCTAACAGCATCGTTTCAAGATTGTAGATAATGTTTTTTTTTTGTTTTTTTAAAAAGGTACTTTTTTGGTTCTTAAAAATAAGATTCAGTTTCAATCAATTCAGTTCAGTAAATTCAGAAAGATATACAGATATTGAAAAAAAAAATATTAATGAAAATACTCATTGTAAAATCGTAAATCACTAAAAGACTTTAAAGGTTCAATCAGCTTTCAGACATTCTGAGGATTTATGAGAAGAAGTAATAAAATGAATAAAAAAGTTAAAAAAGATTTATCAGTAGAAATTATAATATAAAATGATAAAAAATAAATACAAGTTTTAATTATTTTGTAAGGAAAATTTTTAATAAAATTAAAATTTCGCTATTAAAAAAGCTTAGGTAGATTTTCCACATGTCTATATTATATCATTGTATATTATGTCTTCAAATTTACTAGTTTTATATATTTTTAATACAGTTTTAAATGTCAATAAATAAATTAAAAATGTTAAAGACAATAGCAAGGCTTTCTTTGAGTTTGTTTTTCCCCCTAAATCTTGTGTTATTGTATTAGTATACTAAGGTGTTTCAATACTTTTCCTTCAAAAATTTCATGCTTCAGCTTTAGATCTTTGTTTTTTTTTGTATAATGTGTCTTTAAACATTATGATTTCTAAAACCAGGCATATTAAGTATCTCAGAAGGGATGCGCTTTGAAAGTCTTAACTTTTCAGAAAACAACTTTTTTCACGTGATTATACATAGTTGAAACTATATCAGTGAAACCTAATTCGTTTTTTAGTTTGAAATAGAGCTAAAGTTTTAAGAAGCGTTAATAGTATCTAGACGTTCAATCATGATTGTCTTAGGATCTAGGCCTTTAAAAATTCAAGATTAAAAAAATATTTTGTTATTGCTACGATGCAGTGGAATGGTGTAGGTTTCTCCCAATCTAGTAGGAAAAGCATTGTTCTCAGTACTAAACCCTGTAGTTTCTGGTCGTAATAAAGCCTCTGTTGGATTTTATTACATTTATTCAGCCTCATTTTGTGCCCCCTCAATATGAAATCAAGACAGCGTGAATCACATTTCTCAATATGACGTCACAGGCGCACGTCATTGTCGCTCGATAGTCTGGTAACCCGTTGGACCATCAATCACACCTATTTTATGCTTCAAAGTTACACCACCACAACCTCATATACACCTAGAGCAAGACGTGAGGAAAAGACGGCGGCACCCTTGGATCGGACACATTAGACGACGATCGTTAGTCATCACCGCAGGATCGTAAGCAACAACCATTCTACATCTAGTACAAGAGCCGGCAAGCAAAAAAGGCAGTTATCTCATCCCAATTTTCGACTACTTTAATGAAAACTAGGTATAATTAATAATGAAAATTGAGGAGACTGCCAAGTATGGTAGGGGGAAAAATGGCGGCTGCTTCAAACCATTAATTTTCCATTCGGAGCTCTATATCTTAACAACTACCAACAAGAATAGAAAATCTAAGAGAACATTATTTAAAGAAGAGTAAATTTTCTGAAATATTAGCCCTAAAAGAGCTATTTACGTCCAATAGTTGTCGAGATATAGCTTTTTAAAAAGCAAAATTTCTTAAAAATCTACTGAAAGATTAGTAGTTAGTTAATTTATTTTGAAAAATCTATATCTCAGGAACTATGTGACGTACAGATGTCTATTAGCACTCAAATTAAATGTAGTTAAATGGACTATAAAGAAATTTATGACCTTTACCTTTGTAGGAATAGTAGTTTTCATGATATTTGCTAAAATAAATTGATTTATAGTTGTTCGGAGAATAAGTTTGATTTATGAAAAACTTCATTTCAGAAACCATTGGACGTAGATAAATTTACTTCTACGAAGATAAATATCATAAACTACTTTATAGCTCATCAAACTAGCTTTAATTTGAGTGCTAATAGACATCTGTACGTCAAATAGATTTTGAGATATAATGTTTTCAAAATAAATTCACTAACTACTTTCAGTACGTTCCATACAACATTTTTATGAAATGTTACTTTTTAAAAAGCTATATCTCGAAAACTATTTAACGTAAATAACTCTATTAGGGCTCATATTTTAGCAAATGTAATCTTCTTTAAATGACGTTCTCTTAGGTTTTCTTGTGTTGTTCCTACTTTTTAAGATATAGAGCTCCGATTGAAAAATTAGTTTTTTTTATCGCTTTGAAACAGCCGCCATTTTTTATTCCCCCTACCTATACTTGGCAGACTCATCAATTTTGAATATTAATTATACATAGCTTTCATTAAAGTAATCAAAAATTGAGCTGAGATAACTGCCTTTTAAAATTTTGGACTATTGTAAATTATATGATTACATGGTTCCGAAAATGTCTCACGATTTATTATGAACTATAAACATTCAATAAAGTTCTCCCATTCGTAAGGTATGTACTGAGCCTCAATTGGCAAACTATTACACTATCTGAGAGACTTAAGGCTTTAGGAATATTTCTGATTTTAACATAAAATGATCAATGGGATAAACAAATACGGTTGGAGGTGTGAAAATCACACATTCAAATTCGGACTAACGTGTTATGCATTAAAATAAACTTATTCAGTTTCAAACCACCAATCCAAGAAAAAAATCAAGGACGAGCTAGACGCAGGTGCCAAAAAGCTATTAAAGCACCTTGAACCAACGGAGGAAGAAAGAGAGGCAATATTAAACGAGCAGACTGAATTAGCAGTCGGCCCGGCGGCCCTTTATTAAATCTTGAGCAAACTATTCCATCAGACGCGTCGCTCCAAAAGATTACCGCAGTGTCAGCGGTAACGAGCCAAGCTGTCACGACTGTCGCCCCTCAATATTCTGACTATTCATCTCTTGTCATAGGGGAGTGTAATATTCCCGTCTCTCTCCATTTTCTAAAAAAAAATGTCAATTTCACTTCGAAATATAGACAATTTCTTATAAAAATATTCAAGTCATTAATCACAAAGAATTAAAAAGTTAAATCAGCTCAATAACTTTATGAAGATCACAGTCAATATAAAGACAAAATCGGAAGTTAATTAAATATCCGTATAGAACCAAAGGATATGATGGTCCGGGTGGCCGTCACAAAGAAACTCAAAAAAGCAAAAAAAAAAAATTGAATGAACACCAACGTTTCGACCTACACGGCTGGTATTCTTAAAAAAATAAAACGTCAAAAGTGTAATAATGACAATCATAAACTTTTTTCGTTTTATTATGCAGATTTTTTTTTTTTTTTTTTTTTTTTTAAAGCTATCCCATAACTTCTTCCTATAAACCCACCAAAAAGAATTCCTTAAAACTTCATTCAACTTTTAAAATTATTTAGTATTTTAAAACGGGTGTTTTTATTATTGTT